>NW_027325146.1:0-300000 GCF_028372415.1 Notamacropus eugenii
CCTGAGATTCCTTCTATAAAAGCTACCCTATAGGCGAATGGAACAATTGAGAATGAGATATTAACAAAAATTTCACAGATAACGGCAAACCTCGTATGGAGGTCATTGCCGCAGCTAAGCTATGTGGAGGTTTACCATTTACCTGTATTACCTCACAGTTTTCTCTTTAGGTAATTTGCCCAAAGGTCTTCATGTTGACACTTACGGTCTACAAATGAAGAATTCCTAAATACTGAGATTACATCCAGGAAATATGTACAAGATTGAAGGTCCTAATATCCTTGAAGAGAGTGAAGGGAAACAAGGATGTTAATATAATATCGTCCTAGTTTTCAATGTATGTCTTGAAAAAACTTCCCCTATATCTATCAAAAAGGCCAAAGAAGCCAATGAGTATGAGATATTCGCAAATATCTCCTACCTAACTGCAATCCTTGTATTGAGCTCATTGCTGCAGAGAAGATATCAGGAGGTTTGCCCTTTACATGTATAACTGCAGAGTTTTCGCTTTAGGTTATTTGACAAAATGGTTTATTTGCATTCCAATAGAGTACTGTTGAAGAAACCTTAAATATTGAGAAAACCTTCTTTAAATTTGTAGAAGATTACAAATCATATTATCCATGAAGAGAGTTAAGGGAAGCAATGCTGCTAAAGTCATACATTCCTAGTGTTTAATGTATATCTTGAAACACCATCCAGTATTTCTCCCATACTGGCCAAGGGAGCAATTGAGAATGTGACATTTTGCAATATCTCCGAGATAACGGCAAACCTTTTGTTGAGATATTTGCTGCAGAGAAGATTTCTGGAGGTTTGCCCTGTACTTGTATTACTTCAGAGTTTTCCCCTTAAGTTATTTGCCAAAATGAGTTTTTTCGGATTACTATGGCCTTCAATACGAGAAATACCGTATATTGACATAACCTTCAGGACATATGCACAAGATTGTAACTCCTATTCCCCATGAAAAGAGTGAAGGGAAACAAAGCTGTTAATATCGTATCTTCCTAGTGTTCAATATATGTCCTGAGATACCTTCCACTCTATCTACCTTAATAGGCAAAGGAGCAATTGAAAATGTGATATTCCCAGATATCTACTACGTAACTCTAAACCTTGTATTGAACTCATTGCTTTAGATATGAGGTCAGGAGGTTTAACATTGACATGTATTACTTCGGAATATTTTCTTTAGGTTGTTTGCCGAAATGTTTTTCTTTGGATTCCTATAGCCTACAATTGCAGAAATCTGATATATTGAGATAACATTGAGGAAACATGTACAAGACTGAAGGTCGTGTTATCCTTGAAGAGAGTGAAGGCATACAATGCTGTTAATGTCCTATCTTCCTAGTGTTCAATATATGTCTTGAGAGAACTTCCACTATCTCAGCCATATTGGAAAAAGGAAAAATTGAGAATATGATATTCCCAAATGTCTCCTATTAACTGCCAACCTTGTATTGAGCTCATTGCTGAAAGAAAGATGTCAGGACGTTTACCTTTGACACGTATTACTTCATAGAATTCTCTTCAGGTTGTTTGCCAAAATGTTTTTCTTTCGATTCGTATAGCCTACAATTGAAGGAATCTGACATATTGAGATAATCTTCAGGAAATACGTACAAGATTCAAGTTTATATTATCCATGAAGAGAATAACAGGAAGCAATGCTGTTAATGTAATATCTTCCTAGAGTTCGATATATGTATAGAGTTACCTTCCACTATATCTGCCATATTGGGTCATGGAGCAGTGGAGTATGTGATATTTGCAAATATCTCCCAGGTTACTGCAAACCTTGTATTGAACTCATTGCTGCGGATAAGCTATGAGAAGATTTACCCTTTACATAAATTACCTCATTATTTTCTCTTCAAGTTACTTGCCAAAATGTGTGTATTTGGAATCCTATAGGCTCCAAATGAAGAACTCGTAAATATGGAGAGACCCTCCAAGAAATATGTACAAGAATGAAGCTCATATCAGCCACGAAATGAGTGAATTTAAACAATGATGTTAATATAATATCTTCCTTGTGTTCAATATCTTTCCTGAGATGCCTTCTATGAAAGCTACCCTTTAGGCCAATGGAACAATTGAGAATGAGATATTAACAAAAATTTCACAGATAACTGCAAACCTCGTATGGAGGTCACTGCTGCAGATAAGCTATGTGGAGTTTTACTCTTTACCCGTATTGCCTCACAGTTTTCTCTTTAGGTTATTTACCAAAAGGTGTTCATGTTGACTCTTACGGTCTACCAATGAAGAATTCCTAAATACTGAGATAACACCCAGAAAATATGTACAAGACTGAAGGTCCTAATATCCATGAAAAGAGTGAAGGGAAACAAGGATGTTAATGTAATATCGTCCTAGTTTTCAATGTATGTCTTGAAACAACTTCCCCTATATGTATCAAAAAGGCCAAAGTAGCCAATGAGTATGAGATATTCGCAAATATCTCCTACCGAACTGCAATCCTTGTATTGAGCTCATTGCTGCAGAGAAGATATCAGGAGGTTTACCCTTTACATGTATAACTGCAGAGTTTTCGCTTTAGGTTATTTGACAAAATGGTTTTATGTGGATTCCTATAGCCTACTTTTGAAGAAACCGTAAATATTAAGATAACCTTCTGGAAATTTGTAGAAGATTACAAATCATATTATCCATGAAGAGAGTCAAGGGAAGCAATGCTGCTAATGTCATATCTTCCTAGTGTTCAATGTATATCTTGAAACACCTTCCATACTGGACAAGGGAGCAATTGAGAATGATATTTTCCAATATCTCCGAGATAACTGCAAACCTTTTGTTGAGGTATTTGCGGCAGAGAAGATTTCTGGAGGTTTGCCCTGTACTTGTTATTACTTCAGAGTTTTCCCCTTAAGTTATTTGCCCAAATCAGTTTATTCAGATTTCTATGGCCTTCAATAGGAGAAATACCGTATATTGACATATCCTTCAGCACATATGCACAAGATTGTAACTCACATTACCCATGAAAAGAGTGAAGGGAAATAAAGCTGTTAATGTCGTATCTTCTCAGTGTTCAATATATGTCTTGAGATACCTTCCACTCTATCTACCTTATGGGTCAAAGGAGCAAATGAAAATGTGATATTCCCAAATACCTGCTGCATAACCGCCAACCTTGTATTGAGCTCATTGCTGAGGAAAGATGTCAGGAGGTTTACCCTTGACAAGTACTACTTCATAGTATTCTCTTCAGGTTGTTTGCCAAAATGCTTTTCTTTCGATTCGTATAACCTACAATTGAAGAAATCTGACATATTGAGATAATCTTCAGGAAATACGTACAAGATTGAAGTTCCTATTATCCATGAATAGAATGAAGTGAAGCAATGCTGTTAAGGTAATATCTTCCTAGTGTTCGATATATGTATAGAGTGACCTTCCACTCTATCTGCCGTATTGCCTAAAGGAGCAGTGGAATATGTGATATTTGCCAATATCTCCCAGGTTACTGCAAACCTTGTATTGAACTCATTGCTGCAGATAAGCTATGAGGAGATTTAGCCTTTACATGAATTACTTCAAAGTTTTCTCTCCAAGTTACTTGCCAAAAGGTGTGTATTTGGATTCCTATAGGTTGCAAATGAAGAACTCCTAAATATAGAGAGTCCCTCCAAGAAATATATACAAGAAGGAAGCTCATATCAGTCACGAAGTGAGTGAATTAAAACAATGCTGTCAATACAATATCTTCCTTGCGTTCAACATCTTTCCTGAGATTCCTTCTATAAAAGCTACCCTATAGGCGAATGGAACAATTGAGAATGAGATATTAACAAAAATTTCACAGATAACGGCAAACCTCGTATGGAGGTCATTGCCGCAGCTAAGCTATGTGGAGGTTTACCATTTACCTGTATTACCTCACAGTTTTCTCTTTAGGTAATTTGCCCAAAGGTCTTCATGTTGACACTTACGGTCTACAAATGAAGAATTCCTAAATACTGAGATTACATCCAGGAAATATGTACAAGATTGAAGGTCCTAATATCCTTGAAGAGAGTGAAGGGAAACAAGGATGTTAATATAATATCGTCCTAGTTTTCAATGTATGTCTTGAAAAAACTTCCCCTATATCTATCAAAAAGGCCAAAGAAGCCAATGAGTATGAGATATTCGCAAATATCTCCTACCTAACTGCAATCCTTGTATTGAGCTCATTGCTGCAGAGAAGATATCAGGAGGTTTGCCCTTTACATGTATAACTGCAGAGTTTTCGCTTTAGGTTATTTGACAAAATGGTTTATTTGCATTCCAATAGAGTACTGTTGAAGAAACCTTAAATATTGAGAAAACCTTCTTTAAATTTGTAGAAGATTACAAATCATATTATCCATGAAGAGAGTTAAGGGAAGCAATGCTGCTAAAGTCATACATTCCTAGTGTTTAATGTATATCTTGAAACACCATCCAGTATTTCTCCCATATTGGCCAAGGGAGCAATTGAGAATGTGACATTTTGCAATATCTCCGAGATAACGGCAAACCTTTTGTTGAGATATTTGCTGCAGAGAAGATTTCTGGAGGTTTGCCCTGTACTTGTATTACTTCAGAGTTTTCCCCTTAAGTTATTTGCCAAAATGAGTTTTTTCGGATTACTATGGCCTTCAATACGAGAAATACCGTATATTGACATAACCTTCAGGACATATGCACAAGATTGTAACTCCTATTCCCCATGAAAAGAGTGAAGGGAAACAAAGCTGTTAATATCGTATCTTCCTAGTGTTCAATATATGTCCTGAGATACCTTCCACTCTATCTACCTTAATAGGCAAAGGAGCAATTGAAAATGTGATATTCCCAGATATCTACTACGTAACTCTAAACCTTGTATAGAACTCATTGCTTTAGATATGAGGTCAGGAGGTTTAACATTGACATGTATTACTTCGGAATATTTTCTTTAGGTTGTTTGCCGAAATGTTTTTCTTTGGATTCCTATAGCCTACAATTGCAGAAATCTGATATATTGAGATAACATTGAGGAAACATGTACAAGACTGAAGGTCGTGTTATCCTTGAAGACAGTGAAGGCATACAATGCTGTTAATGTCCTATCTTCCTAGTGTTCAATATATGTCTTGAGAGAACTTCCACTATCTCAGCCATATTGGAAAAAGGAAAAATTGAGAATATGATATTCCCAAATGTCTCCTATTAACTGCCAACCTTGTATTGAGCTCATTGCTGAAAGAAAGATGTCAGGACGTTTACCTTTGACACGTATTACTTCATAGAATTCTCTTCAGGTTGTTTGCCAAAATGTTTTTCTTTCGATTCGTATAGCCTACAATTGAAGGAATCTGACATATTGAGATAATCTTCAGGAAATACGTACAAGATTCAAGTTTATATTATCCATGAAGAGAATAACAGGAAGCAATGCTGTTAATGTAATATCTTCCTAGAGTTCGATATATGTATAGAGTTACCTTCCACTATATCTGCCATATTGGGTCATGGAGCAGTGGAGTATGTGATATTTGCAAATATCTCCCAGGTTACTGCAAACCTTGTATTGAACTCATTGCTGCGGATAAGCTATGAGAAGATTTACCCTTTACATAAATTACCTCATTATTTTCTCTTCAAGTTACTTGCCAAAATGTGTGTATTTGGAATCCTATAGGCTCCAAATGAAGAACTCGTAAATATGGAGAGACCCTCCAAGAAATATGTACAAGAATGAAGCTCATATCAGCCACGAAATGAGTGAATTTAAACAATGATGTTAATATAATATCTTCCTTGTGTTCAATATCTTTCCTGAGATGCCTTCTATGAAAGCTACCCTTTAGGCCAATGGAACAATTGAGAATGAGATATTAACAAAAATTTCACAGATAACTGCAAACCTCGTATGGAGGTCACTGCTGCAGATAAGCTATGTGGAGTTTTACTCTTTACCCGTATTGCCTCACAGTTTTCTCTTTAGGTTATTTACCAAAAGGTGTTCATGTTGACTCTTACGGTCTACCAATGAAGAATTCCTAAATACTGAGATAACACCCAGAAAATATGTACAAGACTGAAGGTCCTAATATCCATGAAAAGAGTGAAGGGAAACAAGGATGTTAATGTAATATCGTCCTAGTTTTCAATGTATGTCTTGAAACAACTTCCCCTATATGTATCAAAAAGGCCAAAGTAGCCAATGAGTATGAGATATTCGCAAATATCTCCTACCGAACTGCAATCCTTGTATTGAGCTCATTGCTGCAGAGAAGATATCAGGAGGTTTACCCTTTACATGTATAACTGCAGAGTTTTCGCTTTAGGTTATTTGACAAAATGGTTTTATGTGGATTCCTATAGCCTACTTTTGAAGAAACCGTAAATATTAAGATAACCTTCTGGAAATTTGTAGAAGATTACAAATCATATTATCCATGAAGAGAGTCAAGGGAAGCAATGCTGCTAATGTCATATCTTCCTAGTGTTCAATGTATATCTTGAAACACCTTCCATACTGGACAAGGGAGCAATTGAGAATGATATTTTCCAATATCTCCGAGATAACTGCAAACCTTTTGTAGAGGTATTTGCGGCAGAGAAGATTTCTGGAGGTTTGCCCTGTACTTGTTATTACTTCAGAGTTTTCCCCTTAAGTTATTTGCCCAAATCAGTTTATTCAGATTTCTATGGCCTTCAATAGGAGAAATACCGTATATTGACATATCCTTCAGGACATATGCACAAGATTGTAACTCACATTACCCATGACAAGAGTGAAGGGAAATAAAGCTGTTAATGTCGTATCTTCTCAGTGTTCAATATATGTCTTGAGATACCTTCCACTCTATCTACCTTATGGGTCAAAGGAGCAAATGAAAATGTGATATTCCCAAATACCTGCTGCATAACCGCCAACCTTGTATTGAGCTCATTGCTGAGGAAAGATGTCAGGAGGTTTACCCTTGACAAGTACTACTTCATAGTATTCTCTTCAGGTTGTTTGCCAAAATGCTTTTCTTTCGATTCGTATAACCTACAATTGAAGAAATCTGACATATTGAGATAATCTTCAGGAAATACGTACAAGATTGAAGTTCCTATTATCCATGAATAGAATGAAGTGAAGCAATGCTGTTAAGGTAATATCTTCCTAGTGTTCGATATATGTATAGAGTGACCTTCCACTCTATCTGCCGTATTGCCTAAAGGAGCAGTGGAATATGTGATATTTGCCAATATCTCCCAGGTTACTGCAAACCTTGTATTGAACTCATTGCTGCAGATAAGCTATGAGGAGATTTAGCCTTTACATGAATTACTTCAAAGTTTTCTCTCCAAGTTACTTGCCAAAAGGTGTGTATTTGGATTCCTATAGGTTGCAAATGAAGAACTCCTAAATATAGAGAGTCCCTCCAAGAAATATATACAAGAAGGAAGCTCATATCAGTCACGAAGTGAGTGAATTTAAACAATGCTGTCAATACAATATCTTCCTTGCGTTCAACATCTTTCCTGAGATTCCTTCTATAAAAGCTACCCTATAGGCGAATGGAACAATTGAGAATGAGATATTAACAAAAATTTCACAGATAACGGCAAACCTCGTATGGAGGTCATTGCCGCAGCTAAGCTATGTGGAGGTTTACCATTTACCTGTATTACCTCACAGTTTTCTCTTTAGGTAATTTGCCCAAAGGTCTTCATGTTGACACTTACGGTCTACAAATGAAGAATTCCTAAATACTGAGATTACATCCAGGAAATATGTACAAGATTGAAGGTCCTAATATCCTTGAAGAGAGTGAAGGGAAACAAGGATGTTAATATAATATCGTCCTAGTTTTCAATGTATGTCTTGAAAAAACTTCCCCTATATCTATCAAAAAGGCCAAAGAAGCCAATGAGTATGAGATATTCGCAAATATCTCCTACCTAACTGCAATCCTTGTATTGAGCTCATTGCTGCAGAGAAGATATCAGGAGGTTTGCCCTTTACATGTATAACTGCAGAGTTTTCGCTTTAGGTTATTTGACAAAATGGTTTATTTGCATTCCAATAGAGTACTGTTGAAGAAACCTTAAATATTGAGAAAACCTTCTTTAAATTTGTAGAAGATTACAAATCATATTATCCATGAAGAGAGTTAAGGGAAGCAATGCTGCTAATGTCATACATTCCTAGTGTTCAATGTATATCTTGAAACACCATCCAGTATTTCTCCCATACTGGCCAAGGGAGCAATTGAGAATGTGACATTTTGCAATATCTCCGAGATAACGGCAAACCTTTTGTTGAGATATTTGCTGCAGAGAAGATTTCTGGAGGTTTGCCCTGTACTTGTATTACTTCAGAGTTTTCCCCTTAAGTTATTTGCCAAAATGAGTTTTTTCGGATTACTATGGCCTTCAATACGAGAAATACCGTATATTGACATAACCTTCAGGACATATGCACAAGATTGTAACTCCTATTCCCATGAAAAGAGTGAAGGGAAACAAAGCTGTTAATATCGTATCTTCCTAGTGTTCAATATATGTCCTGAGATACCTTCCACTCTATCTACCTTAATAGGCAAAGGAGCAATTGAAAATGTGATATTCCCAGATATCTACTACGTAACTCTAAACCTTGTATTGAACTCATTGCTTTAGATATGAGGTCAGGAGGTTTAACATTGACATGTATTACTTCGGAATATTTTCTTTAGGTTGTTTGCCGAAATGTTTTTCTTTGGATTCCTATAGCCTACAATTGCAGAAATCTGATATATTGAGATAACATTGAGGAAACATGTACAAGACTGAAGGTCGTGTTATCCTTGAAGAGAGTGAAGGCATACAATGCTGTTAATGTCCTATCTTCCTAGTGTTCAATATATGTCTTGAGAGAACTTCCACTATCTCAGCCATATTGGAAAAAGGAAAAATTGAGAATATGATATTCCCAAATGTCTCCTATTAACTGCCAACCTTGTATTGAGCTCATTGCTGAAAGAAAGATGTCAGGACGTTTACCTTTGACACGTATTACTTCATAGAATTCTCTTCAGGTTGTTTGCCAAAATGTTTTTCTTTCGATTCGTATAGCCTACAATTGAAGGAATCTGACATATTGAGATAATCTTCAGGAAATACGTACAAGATTCAAGTTTATATTATCCATGAAGAGAATAACAGGAAGCAATGCTGTTAATGTAATATCTTCCTAGAGTTCGATATATGTATAGAGTTACCTTCCACTATATCTGCCATATTGGGTCATGGAGCAGTGGAGTATGTGATATTTGCAAATATCTCCCAGGTTACTGCAAACCTTGTATTGAACTCATTGCTGCGGATAAGCTATGAGAAGATTTACCCTTTACATAAATTACCTCATTATTTTCTCTTCAAGTTACTTGCCAAAATGTGTGTATTTGGAATCCTATAGGCTCCAAATGAAGAACTCGTAAATATGGAGAGACCCTCCAAGAAATATGTACAAGAATGAAGCTCATATCAGCCACGAAATGAGTGAATTTAAACAATGATGTTAATATAATATCTTCCTTGTGTTCAATATCTTTCCTGAGATGCCTTCTATGAAAGCTACCCTTTAGGCCAATGGAACAATTGAGAATGAGATATTAACAAAAATTTCACAGATAACTGCAAACCTCGTATGGAGGTCACTGCTGCAGATAAGCTATGTGGAGTTTTACTCTTTACCCGTATTGCCTCACAGTTTTCTCTTTAGGTTATTTACCAAAAGGTGTTCATGTTGACTCTTACGGTCTACCAATGAAGAATTCCTAAATACTGAGATAACACCCAGAAAATATGTACAAGACTGAAGGTCCTAATATCCATGAAAAGAGTGAAGGGAAACAAGGATGTTAATGTAATATCGTCCTAGTTTTCAATGTATGTCTTGAAACAACTTCCCCTATATGTATCAAAAAGGCCAAAGTAGCCAATGAGTATGAGATATTCGCAAATATCTCCTACCGAACTGCAATCCTTGTATTGAGCTCATTGCTGCAGAGAAGATATCAGGAGGTTTACCCTTTACATGTATAACTGCAGAGTTTTCGCTTTAGGTTATTTGACAAAATGGTTTTATGTGGATTCCTATAGCCTACTTTTGAAGAAACCGTAAATATTAAGATAACCTTCTGGAAATTTATAGAAGATTACATATCATATTATCCATGAAGAGAGTCAAGGGAAGCAATGCTGCTAATGTCATATCTTCCTAGTGTTCAATGTATATCTTGAAACACCTTCCATATTGGCCAAGGGAGCAATTGAGAATGTGATATTTTCCAATGTCTCCGAGATAACTGCAAACTTTTTGTTGAGATATTTGCTGCAGAGAACATTACTGGAGGTTTGCCCTGTACTTGTTATTACTTCAGAGTTTTCTCCTTAAGTTATTTGCCCAAATTAGTTTATTCGGATTACTATGGCCTTCAATAGGAGAAATACCATATATTGACATAACCTTCAGGACATATGCACAAGATTGTAACTCATATTACCCATGAAAAGAGTGAAGGGAAACAAAGCTCTTAATGTCGTATCTTCCAAGTGTTCAATATATGTCTTGAGATACCTTCCACTCTATCTACCTTATGAGTCAAAGGAGCAATTGAAAATGTGATATTCCCAAGTATCTGCTGCATAACCGCCAACCTTGTATTGAGCTCATTGCTGAAGGTAACATGTCTGGAGGTTTACCCTTGACAAGTATTACTTCATAGTATTCTCTTCAGGTTGCTTGCCAAAATGCTTTTCTTTCGATTCGTATAACCTACAATTGAAGAAATCTGACATATTGAGATAATCTTCAGAAAATACGTACAAGATTGAAGTTCCTATTATCCATGAATAGAATGAAGTGAAGCAATGCTGTTAACGTAATATCTTCCTAGTGTTCGATATATGTATAGAGTTACCTTCCACTCTATCTGCCGTATTGGCTAAAGGAGCAGTGGAGTATGTGATATTTGCAAATATCTCCCAGGTTACTGCAAACCTTGTATTGAACTCATTGCTGAAGATAAGCTATGAGGAGATTTAGCCTTTACATGAATTACTTCAAAGTTTTCTCTCCAAGTTACTTGCAAAAAGGTGTGTATTTGGATTCCTATAGGTTCCAAATGAAGAACTCCTAAATATGGAGAGTCCCTCCAAGAAATATATACAAGAAGGAAGCTCATATCAGTCACGAAGTGAGTGAATTAAAACAATGCTGTCAATACAATATCTTCCTTGCGTTCAACATCTTTCCTGAGATTCCTTCTATAAAAGCTACCCTATAGGCGAATGGAACAATTGAGAATGAGATATTAACAAAAATTTCACAGATATCGGCAAACCTCGTATGGAGGTCATTGCCGCAGCTAAGCTATGTGGAGGTTTACCATTTACCTGTATTACCTCACAGTTTTCTCTTTAGGTTATTTGCCAAAATGTGTTCATGTTGACACTTACGGTCTACAAATGAAGAATTCTTAAATACTGAGATAACATCCAGGAAATATGTGCAAGATTGAAGGTCCTAATATCCATGAATAGAGTGAAGGGAAACAAGCATCTTAATATTATATCGTCCTAGTTTTCAATGTATGTCTTGAAACAACTTCCCCTATATCTATCAAAAACGCCAAAGTAGCAAATGAGTATGAGATATTCGCAAATATCTCCTACCTAACTGCAATCCTTGTATTGAGCTCATTGCTGCAGAGAAGATATAAGGAGGTTTACCTTTTATATGTATAACTGCAGAGTTTTCACTTTAGGTTATTTGACAAAATGGTTTATTTGCATTCCAATAGAGTACTATTGAAGAAACCTTAAATATTGAGATAACCTTCTGGAAATTTGTAGAAGATTAAACATCATATTATCCATGAAGAGAGTCAAGGGAAGCAATGCTGCTAATGTCATATCTTCCTAGTGTTCAATGTACATCTTGAAACACCTTTCAGTATTTTTACCATGTTGGCCAAGGGAGCATTTGTGAATGTGATATTTTCCAATATCTCCGAGATAACTACACACCTTTTCTTGAGATATTTGCTGCAGAGATGATTTCTGGAGGTTTGCCCTGTACTTGTATTACTTCAGAGTTTTCCACTTAAGTTATTTGCCAAAATGAGTTTTTTCGGATTACTATGGCCTTCAAGAGGAGAAATAACTTATATTGTCATAACCTTCAGGACATATGCACCAGATTGTAACTCATTTTACCTATCGAAAGAGTGAAGGGAAACAAAGCTGTTAATATCGTATCTTGCTAGTGTTCTCTATATGTCCTGAAATACCTTCCACTCTATGTACCTTAAAGGCCAAAGGAGCAATTGAAAATGTGATATTCCCAAATATCTACTACGTAACTCGAAACCTTGTATTGAGCTCATTGCTTTAGATATGATGTCAGGAGGTTTAACCTTGACATGTATTACTTCGGAATATTTTCTTTAGGTTGTTTGCCGAAATGTTTTGATTTGGCTTCCTATAGCCTACAGTTGAAGAAATCTGATATATTGAGATATCGTTCAGGAAACATGTACAAGACTGAAGGTCGTGTTATCCTTGAAGAGAGTGAAGGCATACAATGCTGTTAATGTCATATCTTCCTAGTGTTCAATGTATGTCTTGAGAGAACTTCCACTATCTCAGCCATATTGGAAAAAGGAAAAATTGAGAATATGTTATTCCCAAATGTCTCCTACATAACTGACAACCTTGTATTGAGCTCATTGCTGAAGGTAAGATGTCAGGAGGTTTACCCTTTACAAGTATTACTTCATAGTATTCTCTTCAGGTTGTTTGCCAAAATGTTTTTCTTTCGCTTCGTATACCCTACAATTGAAGGAATCTGACATATTGAGATAATCTTTAAGAAAGACATACAAGATTGAAGTTCATATTAACCATGAAGAGAATGAAAGGAAGCAATGCTGTTAATGTGCTAGCTTCCTAGTGTTCGATATATGTATAGAGTTACCTTCCGCTATATCTGCCATATTGGCTAATGGAGCAGCGGAGTATGTAATATTTGCAAACATCTCCAAGGTTACTGCAAACCTTGTATTGAACTCATTGCTGCGGAGAAGCTATGAGGAGATTTACACATTACATGAATTACCTCATTGTTTTCTCTTCAAGTCACTAGCCAAAATGTGTGTCTTTGCAATCCTATAGGCTCCAAATGAAGAACTCGTAAATATGGAGTGTCCCTCCAAGAAATATGTACAAGAATGAAGCTCATATCAGCCACGAAGTGAGTGAATTTAAACAATGCTCTTCATATAAGATTTTCCTTGTGTTCAATATCTTTTATGGGATGCCTTCTATGAAAGCTACCCTATTGGCCAATGGAACAATTGAGAATGAGATATTAGCAAAAATTTCACAGATAACTGCAAACCTCGTATGGAGGTGACTGCTGCAGAGAAGCTATGTGGAGGTTTACCCTTTACCTGTATTACCTCACAGTTTTCTCTGTAGGTTATTTGCCAAAAGGTGCTCATGTTGACTCTTACGGTCTACAAATGAATAATTCCTAAATACTGAGATAACATCCAGGAAATATGTACAAGATTGAAGGTCCTAATATCCATGAAGAGAGTGAAGGGAAACAAGGATGTTAATATAATATCGTCCTAGTTTTCAATGCATGTCTTGAAACAACTTCCCCTGTATCTACCAAAAAGGCCAATGTAGCAAATGAGTATGAGATATTCGCAAATATCTCCTACCTAACTGAAATCCTTGAATTGAGCTCATTGCTGTAGATAAGATATCAGGAGGTTTACCCTTTACCTGTATTACTGCAGAGTTTTCGCTTTAGGTTATTTGACAAAATGGTTTTATGTGGCTTCCTATACATTACTCTTGAAGAAACTGTAAATGTTGAGATAACCTTCTGGAAATTTGTAGAAGATTAAACATCATATTATCCATGAAAAGAGTCAAGGGAAGCAATGCTGCTAATGTCATATCTTCCTAGTGTTCAATGTATATCTTGAAACACCTTCCAGTATTTCTCCCATATTGGCCAAGGGAGCAATTGAGAATGTGATATTTTCCAATATCTCCGAGATAACTGCAAACCTTTTGTTGAGATATTTGCTGCAGATAAGATTTCTGGAGGTTTGCCCTGTACCTGTATTACGTGAGAATTTTCTCCTCAAGTTAATTGCCAAAATCAGTTTATTCGGATTATTATGGCCTTGAGTAGGAGAAATACCGTATATTGACATAACCTTCAGGACATATGCACAAGATTGTAACTCATATTATCCATGGAAAGAGTGAATGGAAACAAAGCTGTTAATGTCGTATGTTCCTAGTGTTCAATATATGTCTTGAGATACATTCCACTCTATCTACCTTTCGGGTCAAAGGAGCAATTGAAAATGTGATATTCCCAAATAACTGCTGCATAACCGCCAACCTTGTATTGACCTCATTGCTCAAGGTAAGATGTCATGGAGGTTTACCCTTGACAAGTATTACTTCATACTATTCTCTTCAGGTTGTTTGCCAAAATGGTTTATTTCGGTTCGTACAAACTACTATTGAAGAAATCTGACATATTGAGATAATCGTCAGGAAATACGTACAAGATTGAAGTTCCTATTATACATGAATAGAATGAAGTGAAGCAATTCTGTTAATGTAATATCTTCCTAGTGTTCGAAATATGTATAGAGTTACCTTGGACTCTATCTGCCGTATTGGCTAAAGGAGCAGTGGTGTATGTGATATTTGCAAACATCTCCCAGATTACTGCAAACCTTGTATTCAACTCATTGTTGCAGATAAGATATGAGGAGATTTACCATTTACATGAATTACTTCACAGTTTTCTCGTCCAGTTACTTGCCAAAATGTGTGTATTTGGATTCCTATAGTTTGCAAATGAAGAACTCCTAAATATGGAGAGTCCCTACAAGAAATATATACAAGAAGGAAGCTCATATCAGTCAGGAAGTGACTGAATTTAAACAATGGTGTCAATACAATATCTTCCTTCTGTTCAACATCTTTCCTGAGATTCCTTGTATGAAAGCTACCGTATTGGCCAATGGAACAATTGAGAATGAGATATCAGCAAAAATTTCACATATAACTGCAAACGTCATATGGAGGTCATTGCTTCAGCTAAGCTATGTGGAGGTTTACCATTTATCTGTATTACCTCACAGTTTTCTCTTTAGGTTATTTGTCAAAAGGTGTTCATGTTGACTCTTACGGTCTACAAATGAAGAATTCTTAAATACTGAGATAACATCCAGGAAATATGTACAAGATTGAAGGTCCTAATATCCATGAAGAGAGTGAAGGGAAACAAGCATCTTAATATAATATCGTCCTAGTTTTCAATGTATGTCTTGAAACAACTTCCCCTACATCTATCAAAAAGGCCAAAGTAGCAAATGAGTATGAGATATTAGCAAATATCTCCTACTTAACTGCAATCCCTGTTTTGAGCTCATTGCTACAGGTAAGATATCAGGAGGTTTACCCTTTACATGTATAACTGCAGAGTTTTCGCTTTAGGTTATTTGACAAAATAGTTTATTTGTATTCCTATAGAGTACTATTGAAGAAACCTTAAATATTGAGATAACCTTCTGGAAATTCGTAGAAGATTACAAATCATACTATCCATGAAGAGAGTCAAGGGAAGCAATGCTGCTAATGTCATATCTTCCTAGTGTTCAATATACATCTTGAAACACCTTTCATTATTTCTCCTATGTTGCCCAAGGGAGCATTTGAGAATGTGATATTTTCCAATATCTCCGAGATAACTGCACACCTTTTCTTGAGATATTTCCTTCAGAGAAGATTTCCGGAGGTTTGCCCTATACTTGTATTACTTCAGAGTTTTCTCCTTAAGTTATTTGCCCAAATCAGTTTATTCGGATTACTATGGCCTTCAATAGGAGAAATACCTTATATTGACATAACCTTCAGGACATTTGCACCAGATTGTAACTCATTTTACCCATCGAAAGAGTGAAGGGAAACAAAGTTGTTAATGTCGTATCTTCCTAGTGTTCAACATGTGTCCTCAGATACCTTCCACTCTATCTACCTTAATGGACAAGGGAGCAATTGAGAATGTGATATTCCCAAATATCTACTACGTAACTCTAAACCTTGTATTGAGCTCATTGCTTTAGATATGATGTCATTAGGTTTAAGCTTCACATGCAATACTTCGGAATATTTTCTTTCAGTTGTTTGCCGAAATGTTTTGATTTGGATTCCTATAGCCTACAATTGAAGAAATCTGATATATTGAGATAACCTTCAGGAAACATGTACAAGACTGAAGGTCGTGTTATCCTTGAAGAGAGTGAAGACATACAATGCTGTTAATGTCCTATCTTCCTAGTGTTCAATATATGTCTTGATAGACCTTCCACTATCTCAGCCATATTGGAAAAAGGAAAAATTGAGAATATGATATTCCCAAATATCTCCTACATAACTGCCAACCTTGCATTGAGCTCATTGCTGAAGGTAAGATGTCAAGAGGTTTACCCTTGACAAGTATTACTTCATAGTATTCTCTTCAGGTTGCTTGCCAAAATGTTTTTCTTTCGATTCGTATAGCCAACAATTGAAGGAATCTGACATATTGAGATAATCTTTAAGAAAGACGTACAAGATTGAAGTTCATATTATCCCTGAAGAGAATGAAAGTAAGCAATGCTGGTAATGTACTATCTTCCTAGTGTTCAATATATGTATAGAGTTACCTTCCACTATATCTGCCATATTGGCTCATGGAGCAGTGGAGTATGTGATATTTGCAAATATCTCCCAGGTTACTGCAAACCTTGTATTGAACTCATTCCTGCGGATAAGCTATGAGGAGATTTACCCTTTATATGAATTACTTCATTGTTTTCTCTTCAAGTTACTTGCCAAAATGTGTGTATTTGGAATCCTATAGTCTCCAAAGGAAGAACTCGTAAATATGGCGTGACCCTACAAGAAATATTTACAAGAATGAAGCTCATATCAGCCACGAAGTGAGTGAATTTAAACAATGCTTTTCATATAATATCTTCCTTGTGTTCCATATCTTTCCTGAGATTCCTTCTATGAAAGCTAACTTATTGGCCAATGAAACAATTAAGAATGAGATAGTAGCAAAAATTTCACAGATAACTACAAACCTCGTATGGAGATCACTGCTGCAGATAAGCTATGTCGTGGTTTACCCTTTATCTGTATTTCTTCACAGTTTTCTCTTTAGGTTATTTGCCAAAAGTGTTCATGTTGACTCTTATGGTCTACAAATGAAGAATTCCTAAATACTGAGATAACATCCAGGAAATATGTACAAGATTGAAGGTCCTAATATCCTTGAAGAGGGTGAAGGGAAACAAGGATGTTAATATAATATCGTCCTAGTTTTCAATATATGTCTTCAAACAACTTTCCCTGTATCTATCATAAGGGCCAAAGTAGCAAATGAGTATGAGATATTCGCAAATATCTACTACCTAACTGCAATCTTTGTATTGAGCTCATTGCTGCAAAAAAGATATCAGGAGATTTGCCCTTTGCATGTATTGCTGCAGAGATTTTGCTTTAGGTTATTTGACAAAATGGTTTTATTTGGATTGCTATAGCCTACTTCTGAAGAAACCGCAAATATTGAGATAACCTTCTGGAAATTTGTAGAAGATTAAACATCATATTATCCATGAAGAGAGTCAAGGGAAGCAATGCTGCTAATGTCATATCTTCCCAGTGTTAAATGTACATCTTGAAACACCTTCCACTATTTCTCCCATATTGGCCAAGGGAGCAATTGAGAATGTGATATTTTCCACTATCTTCGAGATAACTGCTAACCTTTTGTTGAGATATTTGCTGCAGAGAAGATTTCCGGTGGTTTGACCTATACTTGTATTACTTCAGAGTTTTCTCCTGAAGTTATTTGCCCAAGTCAGTTTATTCGGATTACTATGGCCTTCAATATGAGAAATACCTTATATTGACATAACCTTCAGGGCATATGCACCAGATTGTAACTCATTTTCCCCTCGAAAGAGTGAAGGGAAACAAAGCTGTTAATGTCGTATCTTGCTAGTGTTCTCTATATGTCCTGAGATACCTTCCACTCTATGTACCTTACAGGCCAAAGGAGCAATTGAAAATGTGATATTCCCAAATATCTACTACGTAACTCTAAACCTTGTATGGAGCTCATTGCTTTAGATATGATGTCAGGAGGTTTAACCTTGACATGTATTACTTCCAAATATTATTTTTCGGTTGTTTGCCGAAATGTTTTGATTGGGATTCCTATAGCCTACAATTGAAGAAATCTGATATATTGAGATATCCTTCAGGACACATGTACAAGACTGAAGGTCGTGTTATCCTTGAAGAGAGTGAAGGCATACAATGTTGTTAATGTCCTATCTTCCTAATGTTCAATATATGTCTTGAGAGAACTTCCACTATCGCAGCCATATTGGAAAAAGCAAAAATTGAGAATATGATAATACCAAATCTCTCCTACATAACCGCCATCCTTGTATTGAGCTCATTGCTGAAGGTAAGATGTCAGGAGGTTTACCCTTGACAAGTATTACTTCATAGTATTCTCTTCAGGTTATTTGCCAAAATGATTTTCTTTTTATTTGTGTAGCCTACAATTGAAGGAATTTGATATATTGAAATAATCTTTAAGAAAGACGTACAAAATTGAAGTTCATATTATCCATTAAGAGAATGAAAGGAAGCAATGCTGTTAATGTCCTATCTTCCTATTGTTCGATAAATGTGTACAGTTACCTTCCACTATATCTGCCATATTGGCTAATGGAGCAGTGCAGTATGTGATATTTGCAAATATCTCCCAGGTTACTGCAAACCTTGTGTTGAAGTCATTGCTGCGGATAAGCTATGAGGAGATTTTCCCTTTACATCAATTACTTCACTGTTTTCTCTTCAAGTTACGTGCCAAAATGTGTGTATTTAGAATCCTTTAGTCTCCAAATGAAGAACTTGTAAAAATGGAGAGTCCCTCCAAGAAATATGTACAAGAATGAAGCTCATATCAGCCAAGAAGTGAGTGATTTTCAACAATGCTTTTCATATAATATCTTCATTGTGTTCAATACCTTTCCTGAGACTCCGACTATGAAAGCTACCCTATTGGCCAATGGAACAATTGAGAATGAGATATTAGCAAAAATTTCACTGATAATTGCAAACCTCGTATGGAGATCACTGCTGCAGATAAGCTATGTGGAGGTTTACGCTTTACCTGTATTACCTCACTGTTTTCTCTTTAGGTTATTTGTCAAAAGGTGTTCATGTTCACTCTTACGGTCTACAAATGAAGAATTCCTAAATACTGTGATAACGTCCAGGAAATATGTGCAAGATTGAAGGTCCTAATATCCATGAAGAGAGTGCAGGGAAACAAGGATGTTAATATGATATTGTCCTAGTTTTCAATGTATGTCTTCAAACAACTTCCCCTATATCTATCAAAAAGGCCAAAGAAGCAAATGAGTATGGAATATTCGCAAATATCTCCTACCTAACTGCAATCCTTGTATGGAGCTCATTGCTGCAGATAAGATATCAGGAGGTTTAAACTTTACCTGTATTACTGCGGAGTTTTCGCTTTAGGGTATTTGACTAATTGGTTTTATTTGGATCCCTACAGCCTACTTTTGAAGAAACCATAAATATTGAAATAACCTTCTGCAAATTTGTAGAAGATTAAAAATCATATTATCCATGAAGAGAGTCAAGGAAAGCAATGCAGCTAATGTCATATTTTCCTAGTGTTCAATGTATATCTTGAAACACCTTCCAGTATTTCTCCCATATTAGCCAAGGGAGCAATTGAGAATGTGATATTTTCCAATATCTCTGAGATAACTGCAAAACTTTTGTTGAGACATTTGCTGCAGAGAAGATTTCTGGAGGTTTGCCCTGTACTTGTATGACTTCAGAGTTTTCTCCTTAAGTTCTTTGCCAAAATCTGTTTATTCGGATTAGTATGGCCTTCAATAGGAGAAATACCGTACATTGACATAACCTTCAGGACATATGCACAAGATTGTAACTCTTATTCCCCATGAAAATAGTGAAGGGAAACAATGCTGTTAATGTCGTATCTTCCTAGTGTTCAATATATGTCCTGAGATACCTTCCACTCTATCTACCTTAATGGCCAAAGGAGCAATTGAAAATGTGGTATTTCCAAATATCTACTACGTAACTCTAAACCTTGTATGGAGCTGATTGCTTTAGATATGATGTCAGGAGGTTTAACCATGACATGTATTACTTCGGAATATTTTCTTTAGATTGTTTGCCGAAATGTTTTAATTTGGATTCCTATAGTCTACTATTGAAGAAATCTGATATATTGAGATAACCTTCAGAAACATGTACAAGACTAAAGTTCGTGTTATCGTTGAAGAGAGTGAAGTCATACAATGCTGTTAATGTCCTATCTTCCTAGTGTTCAATATATGTCTTCAGATAACTTCCACTGTCTCAGCCATATGGGAAAAAGGAAAAATTGAAAATATGATATTCCCAAATCTCTCCTACATATCTGCCAACCTTGTATTGAGCTCATTGCTGAAGGTAAGATGTCAGGAGGTTTACCCTTTACAAGTATTACTTCATAGTATTCTCTTCAGGTTGTTTTCCAAAATGTTTTTCTTTCGATTCGTATAGCCTACAACTGAAGGAAGCTGACATATTGAGATAATCTTTACGAAAGACTTACAAGATCGAAGTTCATATTATTCATGAAGAGAATGATAGGAAACAATGCTGTAAATGTACTATCTTCCTAGTGTTTGATATATGTATAGAGTTACCTTCCACTATATCTGCCATATTGGCTCATGGAGCAGTGCAGTATGTGATATTTGCTAATATCTCCCAGGTTACTGCAAACCTTGTATTGAACTCATTGCTGCGGATAAGCTATGAGGAGATTTACCCTTTACATGAATTTCTTCATTGTTTTCTCTTCAAATTACTTGCCAAAATGTGTGTATTATAAATCCTATAGGCTCCAAATGAAGAACTCGTAAATGTGGAGAGTCCCTCCAAGAAATATGTACAAGAAGGAAGCTCATATCAGCCACGAAGTGAGTGAATTTAAACAATGCTTTTCATATAATATCTTCCTTGTGTTCAATATCTTTCCTGAGACTCCTTCTATGAAAGCTACCCTATTGGCCAATGGAACAATTGAGAATGAGATATTAGCAAAAATTTCACAGATAACTGCAAAGCTCGTATGGAGGTCACAGCTGCAAGTAAGCTATGTGGAGGTTTAGACTTTAACTGTATTACCTCACAGTTTTCTCTTTAGGTTATTGGCCAAAAGGTGTTCATGTTGACTCTTACGGTCTACAAATGAAGAATTCCGAAACACTGAGATAACATCCAGGAAATATGTACAAGATTGAAGGTCCTAATATCCATGAAGAGAGTGAAGGGAAACAAGGATGTTAATATAATATTGTCCTAGTTTTCAATGTATGTCTTCAAACAACTTCCCCTGTATCTATTAAAAAGGCCAAAGTAGCAGATGAATATGAGATATTCGCAAATATCTCCTACCTAACTGCAATCCTTGAATTGAGCTCATTGCTGCAAATAAGATATCAGGAGGTTTACCCTTTACATATATTACTGCAGAGTTTTCGCTTTAGGTTATTTAACAAAATGGTTTTATTTGGATTCCTATAGTCTACTTTTGAAGAAACCATAAATATTGTGATAATCTTCTGGAAATTTGTAGAAGATTAAAAATAATATTATGCATGAAGAGAGTCAAGGAAAGCAATGCTGCTAATGTCATACACTCCTAGTGTTCAATGTATATCTTGAAACACCTTCCAGTATTTCTTCCATATTGGCCAAGGGAGCAGTTGACAATGTGATATTTTCAAATATCTCCGAGATAACTGCCAACCTTTTGTTGAGATATTTGCTGCAGTGAAGATTTCTGGAGGTTTGCCCTGTACTTGTATTACTTGAGAGTTTTCTCCTTAAGTTATTTGCCAAAATCAGTTTATTCGAATTACTATGACCTTCAATAGGAGAAAAAACGTATATTGACATAACCTTCAGGACATATGCACAAGATTGTAACTCATATTACCCATGAAAATAGTGAAGGGAGACAAAGCTCTTAATGTCGTATCTTTCTAGTGTTCAACATATGTCCTGAGATACCTTCCACTCTATCTACCTTAATGGCCAAAGGAGCAATTGAAAATGTGATATTCCCAAATATCTCCTACGAAACTCTAAACCTTTTATTGAGCTCATTGCTTTAGATATGATGTCAGGAGGTTTAACCTTCACATGTATTACTTCGAAATATTTTCTTTAGATTGTTTGCCGAAAAGTTTTGATTTGGATTCCTATAGCCTACAAATGAAGAAATCTGATATATTGAGATAACCTTCCTGAAATATGTACAAGACTGAAGGTCGTGTTATCCTTGAAGAGAGTGAAGGCATACAATGCTGTTAATGTCCTATCTTCCTAGTGTTCAATATATGTCTTGAGAGAACTTCCACTATCGCAGTCATATTGGAAAAAGGAAAAATTGAGAATATGATATTCCCAAATCTCTCCTATATAACTGCCAACCTTGTATTGAGCTCATTGCTGAAGGTAAGATGTCAGTAGGTTTACCCTTGACAAGTATTACTTCATAGTATTCTCTTCAGGTTGCTTGCCAAAATGTTTTTCTTTCGATTCGTATAGCCAACAATTGAAGGAATCTGACATATTGAGATAATTTTTAAGAAAGACGTACAAGATTGAAGTTCATATTATCCTTGAAGAGAATGAAAGGAAGCAATGCTGTTAATGTACTATCTTCCTAGTGTTCGATATATGTATAGAGTTACCTTCCACTATATCTGCCATATTGGCTCATGGAGCAGTGGAGTATGTGATATTTGCAAATATCTCCCAGGTTACTGCAAACCTTGTATTGAACTCATTGCTGCGGATAAGCTATGAGGAGATTTACACTTTACATGAATTACTTCATTGTGTTCTCTTCAAGTTACTTGCCGAAATGTGTGTATTTGGAATCCTATAGGCTCCAAATGAAGAACTCATAAATGTGGAGAATCCCTCCAAGAAATATATACAAGAATGAAGCTCATATCAGCCACGAAGTCAGTGAATTTAAACAATGCTCTTCATATAATATCTTCCTTGTGTTCAGTATCTTTCCTGAGACTCCTTCTATGAAATCTACCGTATTGGCCAATGGAACAATTGAGAATGAGATATTAGCAAAAATTTCAGAGATAACTGAAAACCTCGTATGGAGGTCACTGCTGCAGATAAGCTATGTGGACGTTTACACTTTACCTGTATTACCTCACAGTTTTCTCTTAGGTTATTTGATAAAAGATTTTCAGGTTGACTCTTACGGTATACAAATGAAGAATTCCTAAACACTGAGATAACATCCAGGAAATATGTACAAGATTGAAGGTCCTAATATCCATGGAGAGAGTGAAGGGAAACAAGGATGTTAATATAATATCGTCCTAGTTTTCAACGTATGTCTTGAAACAACTTCCGCTATATCTATCAAAATGGCCAAAGTAGCAAATGAATATGAGACATTCACAAATAACTCCTACCTAACTGCAATCCTTTTATTGAGCTGATTGCTGCAGATAAGATATCAGAAGGTTTACCTTTTACATGTATTACTGCAGAGTTCTCCCTTTAGCTTATTTGACAATGTGGTTTTATGTGGATTCTTACAGCCTACTTCTGAAGAAACCTTCAATATTGTGATAACCTTCTGGATATTTGTAGAAGATTAAAAATGATATTATCCATCAAGAGAGTCAAGGGAAGCAATGCTGCTAATGTCATATCTTCCTAGTGTTCAATGTATATCTTGAAACACCTTCCAGTATTTCTCCCATATGGGCCAAGGGAGCAATTGAGAATGTGAGATTTTCCAATGTCTCCGACATAACTGCAAACCTTATGTTGAGATATTTGCTGCAGATAAGATTTCTGGAGATTTGCCCTGTACTTGTATTACTTCAGAGTTTTCTCCTTAAGTTATTTGCCAAAATCAGTTTATTCGGATTACTATGGCCTTCAATAGGCGAAATACCCTAAATTGACATAAGATTGTAACTCATATTACCCACGAAAAGAGTGAAGGGAAACAAATCTGTTAATGTCGTATCTTCCTAGTGTTTAATATATGTCCTGAGATCCTTTCCACTCTATCTACTTTAATGGACAAAGGAGCAATTGAAAATGTGATATTCTCAAATATCTACTACGTAACTCTATACCTTGTATTGAGCTCATTACTTTACATATGATGTCAGGAGGTTTAACCTTGACATGTATTACTTCGGAATATTTTCTTAAGGTGGTTTGCCGAAATGTTTTGATATGGATTCCTATAGCCTACAATTGAAGAAATCTAATATATTGAGATAACCTTCAGGAAACATGTACAAGACTAAAATTCGTGTTACACATGAAGAGAATGACGTCATACAATGTTGTTACTGTCCTATCTTCCTAGTGTTCAATATATGTCTTGACAGAACATCCACTGTCTCAGCTATATTGGAAAAATAAAAATTGAGAATATGATATTCCCAAATCTCTCCTACATAACTGCCAACCTTGTATTGAGCTCATTGCTGAAGGTAAGATGTCAGGAGGTTTACCCTTGACAAGTATTACTTCATAGTATTCTCTTCACGTTGTTTGCCAAAACGTTTTTCTTTCGATTCGTATAGCCTACAATTGAAGGAATCTGACATATTGAGATAATCTTTAAGAAAGGCGTACAAGATCGAAGTTCATATTATCCATGAAGAGAATGAAAGGAAGCAATGCTGTTAATATACTATCTTCCTAGTGTTCGATATATGTATAGAGTTACCTTCCACTATATCTGCCATATTGACTCATGGAGCAGTGGAGTATGTGATATTAGCAAATATGTCCCAGGTTACTGCAAACCTTGTATTGAACTCATTGCTGCGGATAAGCTATGAGGAGATTTACCCTTTACAGGAATTACTTCATTGTTTTCTCTTCAAGTTACTTGCCAAAATGTGTGTATTTGGAATCCTATAGGCTCCAAATGAAGAACTCGTAAATATGGAGAGTCCCTCCAAGAAATATGTACAAGAAGGAAGCTCATATCAGCCACGAAGTGAGTGAATTTCAACAATGCTCTTCATATAATATCTTCCTTGTGTTCAATATCTTTCCTGAGACTCCTTCTATGAAAGCTAGCCTATTGGCCAATGGAAAATTTGAGAATGAGATATTAGCAAATATTTCACCGATAACTGCAAACCTCGTATGGAGGTCACAGCTGCAAGTAAGCTATGTGGAGGTTTAGCCTTTACCTGTATTACCTGACAGTTTTCTCTTTAGGTTATTTGCCAAAAAGTGTTCATGTTGACTCTTACGGTCTACAAAGGAAGAATTCCGAAACACTGAGATAACATCGAGGAAATATTTACAAGATTGAAGGTCCTAATATCCATGAAGAGAGTGAAGGGAAACAAGGATGTTAATATAATATTGTCCTAGTTTTCAATGTATGTCTTTAAACAACTTCCCCTATACTATCAAAAATGTCAAAGTAGCAGATGAGTACGAGATATTCGCAAATATCTCCTACCTAACTGCAATCCTTGAATTGAGCTCATTGCTGCAAATAAGATATCAGGAGGTTTACCCTTTACATATATTACTGAAGAGTTTTCGATTTAGGTTATTTAAGAAAATGGTTTTATTTGGATTCCTATAGCCTACTTTTGAAGAAACCATAAATATTGAGATAACCTTCTGGAAATTTGTAGAAGATTAAAAATCATATTATGCATGAAGAGAGTCAAGGAAAGCAATTCAGCTAATGTCATATCTTAATAGTGTTCAATGTATATCTTGAAACACCTTCCAGTATTTCTTCCATATTGGCCAAGGGAGCAGTTCACAATGTGATATTTTCCAATATCTTCGAGATAACTCCCAAACTTTTGTTGATATATTTGCTGCAGAGAAGATTTCTGAAGGTTTGCCCTGTACTTGTATTACTTGAGAGTTTTCTCCTTAAGTTATTTGCCAAAATCAGTTTATTCGGATTACTATGGCCTTCAATAGGAGAAATATCATATATTGACATAACCTTCAGGACATATGCACAAGATTGTAACTCATATTACCCATAAAAATAGAGAAGGGAAACAAAGCTGTTAATGTCGTATCTTCCTAGTGTTCAATATATGTTCTGAGATACCTTCCACTCTATCTGCCTTAATGGCCAAAGGAGCAATTTAAAATGTGGTATTCCCAAATATCTACTAAGTAACTCTAAACCTTGTATGGAGCTGATTTCTTTAGATATGATGTCAGGAGTTTTAACCTTGACATGTATTACTTCGGAATATTTTCTTTAGATTGTTTGCCAAAATGTTTTGATGTGGATTCCTATAGCCTACAATTGAAGAAATCTGATATATTGAGATAACCTTCAGGAAATATGTACGAGACTGAAGGTCGTGTTATCCTTGAAGAGAGTGAAGGCATAAAGTGCTGTTAATGTCCTATTTTCCTAGTGTTCAATATATGTTTTGAGATAACTTCCACTACTTCAGCCATATGGGAAAAAGGATAAATTGAGAATATGATATTCCCAAATCTATCCTACATAACTGCCAAACTTGTATTGAGCTCACTGCTGAAAGTAAGATGTCAGGAGGTTTACCCTTGACAAGTATTACTTCATAGTATTCTCTTCAGGTTGTTTGCCAAAATGTTTTTTTTTTCCATTCGTATAGCCTACAATTGAAGGAATCTGACGTATTGAGATAATTTTTAAGAAAGACGTACAAGATTGAAGTTCATATTATCCTTGAAGAGAATGAAAGGAAGCAATGCTGTTAATGTACTATTTTCCTAGTGTTCGATATATGTAAAGAGTTACCTTCCACTATATCTCGCATATTGGCTAATGGAGCAGTGGAGTATGTGATATTTGCAAATATGTCCCAGGTTACTGCAAACCTTGTATTGAACTCCTTGCTGCGGATAAGCTATGAGGAGATTTACCCTTTACATGAATTACTTCATTGTTTTCTCTTCAAGTTACTTGCCAAAATGTGTGTATTTGGAATCCTATAGGCTCCAAATGAAGAACTCGTAAATATGGAGAGTCCCTAAATGAAATATGTACGAGAAGGAAGCTCATACCAGCCACGAAGTCAGTGAATTTAAACAATGCTTTTCATATAATATCTTCCTTGTGTTCCATATCTTTCCTGAGATTCCTTCTATGAAAGCTAACTTATTGACCAGTGGAACAATTGAGAATGAGATATTAGCAAAAATTTCACAGATAATTGCAAACCTCATATGGAGATCACTGCTGGAGACAAGCTATGTCGCGGTTTACTCTTTACCTGGATTACTTCAGAGTTTTCTCTTTAGGTTATTTCCCAAAAGTGTTCATGTTGACTCTTATGGTCTACAAATGAAGAATTCCGAAACACTGAGATAACATCCAGGAAATATGTACAAGATTGAAGGTCCTAATATCCATGAAGAGAGTTAAGGGAAACAAGGATGTTAATATAATATCATTCTAGTTTTCAATGTATGTCTTGAAACAACTTCCGCTATATTTATCAAAAAGGCCAAAGTAGCAAATGAGTATGAGATATTCGCAAATATCTCCTACCTAACTGCAATCCTTATATAGAGCTCATTGCTGCAGATAAGATATCAGGAGATTTACCCTTTACATGTATTATCGCAGAGTTTTCCCTTTAGGTTATTTGACAAAATGGTTTTATTTGGATTCCTATAGCTTACTTTTGAAGAAACCATAAATATTAAGGTAACCTTCTGGAAATTTGTAGAAGATTAAAAATGATATTATCCATGAAGAGAGTCAAGGGAAGCAATGCTGCTAATGTTATATCTTCTTAGTGTTCAATGTATATCTTGAAACACCTTCCAGTATTTCTCCCATATTGGCCAAGGGAGCAATTGAGAATGTGATATTTTCCAATATCTCCCACATAACTGCAAACCTTATGTTGAGATATTTGCTGCAGATAAGACTTCTGAGGTTTGCCCTGTACTTGTATTACTTCAGAGTTTTCTCCTTCAGTTATTTGCCCAAATCAGTTTATTCGGATTACTATGGCCTTCAATAGGCGAAATACCCTAAATTGACATAAGATTGTAACTCATATTACCCACGAAAAGAGTGAAGGGAAACAAATCTGTTAATGTCGTATCTTCCTAGTGTTTAATATATGTCCTGAGATACCTTCCACTCTATCTACTTTAATGGCCAAAGGAGCAATTGAAAATGTGATATTCTCAAATATCTACTACGTAACTCTATACCTTGTATTGAGCTCATTACTTTAGATATGATGTCAGGAGGTTTAACCTTGACATGTATTACTTCGGAATATTTTCTTCAGGTGGTTTGCCTAAATGTTTTGATATGGATTCCTATAGCCTATAATTGAAGAAATCTAATATATTGAGATAACCTTCAGGAAACATGTACAAGACTGAAATTCGTGTTATACATGAAGAGAATGAGGGCATACAATGTTGTTACTCTCCTATCTTCCTAGTGTTCAATATATGTCTTGACAGAACATCCCCTATCTCAGCTATATTGGAAAAAGAAAAATTGAGAATATGATATTCCCAAATCTCTCCTACATAACTGCCAACCTTGTATTGAGGTCATTGCTGAAGGTAAGATGTCAGGAGGTTTACCCTTGACAAGTATTACTTCATAGTATTCTCTTCAGGTGTTTGCCAAAACGTTTTTCTTTCGATTCGTATAGCCTACAATTGAAGGAATCTGACATATTGAGATAATCTTTAAGAAAGGCGTACAAGATCGAAGTTCATATTATCCATGAAGAGAATGAAAGGAAGCAATGCTGTTAATGTACTATCTTCCTAGTGTTCGATATATGTATAGATTTTCCTTCCACTATATCTGCCATAATGACTCATGGAGCAGTGGAGTATGTGATATTAGCAAATATCTCCCAGGTTACTGCAAACCTTGTATTGAACTCATTGTATTGAACTCATTGCTGCGGATAAGCTATGAGGAGATTTACCCTTTACATGAATTACTTCATTGTTTTCTCTTCAAGTTACTTGCCAAAATGTGTGTATTTGAAATCCTATAGTCTCCAAATGAAGAACTCGTAAATATTTGTAGAAGATTAAAAATCATATTATGCATGAAGAGAGTCAAGGGAAGTAATTCAGCTAATGTCATATCTTCCTAGTGTTCAATGTATATCTTGAAACACCTTCCAGTATTTCTTCCATACTGACCAAGGGAGCAGTTGAATATGTGATATTTTACAATATCTTCGAGATAACTGCCAACCGTTTGTTGAGATATTTGCTGCAGAGAAGATTTCCGGAGGTTTGCCCTGTACTTGTATTACTTCAGAGTTTTCTCCTTAAGTTATTTGCCCAAATCAGTTTATTCGGATTACTATGGTCTTCAATAGGAGAAATACCTTATATTGACATAACTTTCAGGACATATGCACCAGATTGTAACTCATTTTCCCCTCGAAAGAGTGAAGGGAAACAAAGCTGTTAATGTCGTATCTTGCTAGTGTTCTCTATATGTCCTGAGATACCTTCCACTCTATGTACCTTACAGGCCAAAGGAGCAATTGAAAATGTGATATTCCCAAATATCTGCTACGTAACTCTAAACCTTGTATGGAGCTCATTGCTTATGATATGATGTCAGGAGGTTTAACCTTGACATGTATTACTTCCGAATATTATCTTTCGGTTGTTTGCCGAAATGTTTTGATTGGGATTCCTATAGCCTACAATTGAAGAAATCTGATATATTGAGATAACGTTCAGGACACATGTACAAGACTGAAGGTCGTGTTATCCTTGAAGAGAGTGAAGGCATACAATGCTGTTAATGTCCTATCTTCCTAATGTTCAATATATGTCTTGAGAGAACTTCCACTATCTCAGCCATATTGGAAAAAGCAAAAATTGAGAATATGATATTCCCAAATCTCTCCTACATAACCGCCATCCTTGTATTGAGCTCATTGCTGAAGGTAAGATGTCAGGAGGTTTACCCTTGAGAAGTATTACTTCATAGTATTCTCTTCAGGTTGTTTGCCAAAATGATTTTCTTTCTATTTGTGTAGCCTACAATTTAAGGAATTTGACATATTGAAATAATCTTTAAGAAAGACGTACAAGATTGAAGTTCATATTATCCATGAAGAGAATGAAAGTAAGCAATGCTGTTAATGTCCTATCTTCCTATTGTTCGATATATGTATAGAGTTACCTTCCACGATATCTGCCGTATGGGCTAATGGAGCAGTGGAGTATGTGATATTTGCAAATATCTCCCAGGTTACTGCAAACCTTGTATTGAACTCATTGCTGCGGGTAAGCTATGACAAGGTTAACCCTTTACAGGAATTACTTCATAGTTTTCTCTTCAAGTTACTTGCCAAAATGTGTGTATTTGGATTCCTATAGGCGCCAAATGAACAACTCCTAACTATGGAGAGTCCCTCCAAGAAACATGTACAAGAATGAAGCTCATATCAACCACGAAGTGAGTGAATTTCAACAATGCTCTTCATATAATATCTTCCTTGTGTTCAATATCTTTCCTGAGATTCCCTCTATAAAACCTACCCTATTGGCCAATGGAACAATTGAGAATGAGATATTAGCAAAAATTTCACAGATAACTGCAAACCTCGGATGGAGGTCACTGCTGCAGATAAGCTATGTCGTGGTTTACACTTTACCTGTATTTCTTCACAGTTTTCTCTTTAGGTTATTTGTCAAAAGGTGTTCATGTTGACTCTTACGGTCTACAAATGAAGAATTCCTAAATACTGAGATAACATCCAGGAAGTATGTACAAGATTGAAGGTCCTAATATCATTGAAGAGAGTGAAGGGAAACAAGGATGTTAATATAATATCGTCCTAGTTTTCAATGTATGTCTTCAAACAACTTTCCCTGTATCTATCATAAGGGCCAAAGTAGCAAATGAGTATGAGATATTCGCAAATATCTCCTACCTAACTGCAATCTTTGTATTGAGCTCATTGCTGCAAATAAGATACCAGGAGGTTTACCTTTTACATGTATTACTGCAGAGTTTTTGCTTTAGGTTATTTGACAAAATGGTTTTATTTGGATTCCTATAGCCTACTTCTGAAGAAACCGTAAATATTGAGATAACCTTCTGGAAATTTGTAGAACATTAAACATCATATTATCCAGGAAGAGAGTCAAGGGAAGCAATGCTGCTAATGTCATATCTTCCTAGTGTTCAATTTATATCTTGAAACACCTTCCACTATTTCTTCCATATTGGCCAAGGGAGCAATTGAGAATATGATATCTTCCACTATCTCCGAGATAATTGCCAAGGTTTTGTTGAGATATTTGCTGCAGAGAAGATTTCTGAAGGTTTGCCCTGTACTTGTATTACTTCAGAGTTTTCTCCTTAAGTTATTTGCCAAAATCAGTTTGTTCGGATTGCTATGGCCTTCAATAGGAGAAATAACGCATAAGGCATAACCTTCAGGACATATGCAGAAGATTATAACTCTTTTTGCCCATGCAAATAGTGAAGGGAAACAAAGCTATTAATGTCTTATGTCCCTAGTGTTCAATATATGTCCTGAGATACTTTACACTCTATCTACCTTAATGGCCAAAGGAGCAATTGAAAATGTGATATTCGCAAATATCTACTACGTAACTCTAAACCTTGTATGGAGCTCATTGCTTTAGATATGATGTCAGGAGGTTTAACCTTGACATGTATTACTTCCGAATATTATCTTTAGGTTGTTTGCCGAAATGTTTTGATTGGGATTCCTATAGCCTACAATTGAAGAAATCTGATATATTGAGATATCCTTCAGGACACATGTACAAGACTGAAGGTCATGTTATCCTTGAAGAGAGTTAAGGCATACAATGCTGTTAATGTCCTATCTTCCTAGTGTACAATATACGTCTTGAGATAACTTCCACTAACTCAGCCATATTGGAAAAAGGAAAAATTGAGAATATGATATTTCCAAATCTCTCCTACATAACCGCCATCCTTGTATTGAGCTCATTGCTGAAGGTAAGATGTCAGGAGGTTTACCCTTGACAAGTGTTACTTCATAGTATTCTCTTCAGGTTGTTTGCCAAAATGATTTTCTTTCTATTTCTATAGCCTAAAATTGAAGGAACCTGAAATATTGAAATAATTTTTAAGAAAGACGTACAAGATTGAAGTTCATATTATCCATTAAGAGGATGAAAGGAAGCAATGCTGTTAATGTCCTATCTTCCTAGTTTTCGATATATGTATAGAGTTACCTTCCACGATATCTGCCATATTGGTTCATGGAGCAGTGCAGTATGTGATATTTGCAAATATCTCCCAGGTTACTGCAAACCTTGTATTGAACTCATTGCTGCGGTTAAGCTATGAGGAGATTTTTATTTTACAGCAATTACTTCACTGTTTTTTCTTCAAGTTACGTGCCAAAATGTGTGTATTTAGAATCCTTTAGGCTCCAAATGAAGAACTCGTAAATATGGAGAGTCCCTCCAAGAAATATGTACAAGAATGAAGCTCATATCAGCCAAGAAGTGAGTGATTTTGAACAATGCTTTTCATATAATATCTTCATTGTATTCAATACCTTTCCTGAGACTCCTTCTATGAAAGCTACCCTATTGGCCAATGGAAAAATTGAGAATGAGATATTAGCAAACATTTCACAGATAATTGCAAACCTCGTATGGAGATCACTGCTGCAGATAAGCTATGTGGAGGTTTACGCTTTACCTGTATTACCTCATAGTTTTCTCTTTAGGTTATTTGTCAAAAGGTGTTCATGTTGACTCTTACGGTCTAGAAATGAAGAAATCCTAAATACTGTGATAACGTCCAGGAAATATGTACAAGATTGAAGGTCCTAATATCCTTGAAGAGAGTGAAGGGAAACAAGAATGTCAATATAATGTCGTCCTAGTTTTCAATGTATGTCTTCAAACAACTTCCCCTATATCTATCAAAAAGACCAAAGAAGCAAATGAGTATGAGATATTCGCAAATATCTCCTACCTAACTGCAATCCTTGTATTGAGCTCATTGCTGCAGATAAGATATCAGGAGGTTTACCCTTTACCTGTATTACTGCAGAGTTTTCGCTTTAGGTTATTTGACAAAATGGTTTATTTGCATTCCAATAGAGTACTATTGAAGAAACCTTAAATATTGAGATAACCTTCTGGAAATTTGTAGAAGATTACAAATCATATTATCCATGAAGAGAGTCAAAGAAAGCAATGCAGCTAATGTCAAATGTTCCTAGTGTTCAATGTATATCTTGAAACACCTTCCAGTATTTCTCCCATATTAGCCAAGGGAGCAATTGAGAATGGGATATTTCCCAATATCTCCAAGATAACTGCAAACGTTTTGTTCAGATATATGCTGCAGATAAGATATATGGAGGTTTGCCCTGTACTTGTATTACTTCAGAGTTTTCTCCTCAAGTTATTTGCCAAAATCAGTTTATTCGGATTACTATGGCCTTCAATAGGAGAAATACCGTATATTGCCATAACCTTCAGGACATATGCACAAGATTGTAACTCATATTACCCATGAAAAGAGTGAAGGGAAACAAAGCTGTTAATGTCGTATCTTCCTAGTGTTCAATATATGTCCTGAGATACCTTCCACTCTATCTACCTTAATGGCCAAAGGAGCAATTGAAAATGTGATATTCCCATATATCTACTACGTAACTCTAAACCTTATATTGAGCTCATTGCTTTAGATATGATGTCAGGAGGTTTAACCTTGAAATGTATTACTTCGGAATATTTTCTTTAGGTTGTTTGCCGAAATGTTTTGATTTGGATTCCTATAGCCTACAATTGAAGAAATCTGATATATTGAGATAACCTTCAGGAAACATGTACAAGACTGAAGGTCGTGTTATCCTTGAAGAGAGTAAAGGCATACAATGCTGTTAATGTCCTATCTTCCTAGTGTTCAATATATGTCTTGAGAGAACTTCCACTATCTCAGCCATATTGGAAAAAGGAAAAATTGAGAATATGATATTCCCGAATGTCTCCTACATAACTGCCAACCTTGTATTGAGCTCATTGCTGAAGGTAAGATGTCAGGAGGTTTACCCTTGACAAGTATTACTTCATAGTATTCTCTTCAGCTTGTTTGCCAAAATGTTTTTCTTTCGATTCGTATACCCTACAATTGAAGGAATCTGACATATTGAGATAATCTTGAAGAAAGACGTACAACATTGAAGTTCATATTATTCATGAAGAGAATGAAAGGAAGCAATGCTGTTAATGTCCTATCTTCCTAGTGTTCGATATATATATAGAGTTACTTTCCACTATATCTGACATATTGTCTAATGGAGCAGTGCAATATGTGATATTTGCAAATATCTCCCAGGTTACTGCAAACCTTGTATTGAACTCATTGCTGCCTATAAGCGATGAGGAGATTTACCCTTTACATGAATTACTTCATTGTTTTCTCTTCAAGTTACTTGCCAAAATGTGTGTATTTGGAATCCTATAGGCTCCAAATGAAGAACTCGTAAAGATGGAGAGTCCCTCCAAGAAATACGTACAAGAATGAAGCTCATATCAGCCTCGAAGTGAGTGAATTTCAACAATGCTCTTCATATAATATCTTCCTTGTGTTCAATATCGTTCCTGAGATTCCTTCTATGAAAGCTACCCTCTTGGCCAATGGATCAATTGAGAATGAGATATTAGCAAAAATTTCACAGATAACTGCAAACCTCGTATGGAGGTCACTGCTGCAGATAAGCTATGTGGAGGTTTACCCTTTACCTGTATTACCTCACAGTTTTCTCTTTAGGTTATTTGCCAAAAGGTCTTCATGTTGACTCTTACGGACTTCAAATGAAGAATTCCTAAATGCTGAGATAACATCCAGGAAATATGTACAAGATTGAAGGTCCTAATATACATGAAGAGAGTGAAGGGAAACAAGGATGTTAATATAATGTCGTCCTAGTTTTCAACGTATGTCTTGAAACAACTTCCCCTATATATATCCAAAAGGGCAAAGTAGCAAATGAGTATGAGATATTCGCAAATATCTCCTACCTAACTGCAATCCTTGTATTGAACTCATTGCTGCAGATAAGATATCAGGAGGTTTACCCTTTACCTGTATTACTGCAGAGTCTTCGCTTTAGGTTATTTGACAAAATGGTTTTATGTGGATTCCTCTAGCCTACTTTTGAAGAAACGGTAAATATTGAGATATCCTCTGGAAATTTGTAGAAGATTAAAAATCATATTATGCATGAAGAGAGTCAAGGGAAGCAATGCTGCTAATGTCATATCTTCTTAGTGTTCAATGTATATCTCGAAACACCTTCCAGTATTTCTCCCATATTGGCCAAGGGAGCAATTGAGAATATGATATTTTCCAATTTCTCCGAGATAACTGCAAACCTTTTGTTCAGATATTTGCTGCAGATAAGATTTCTGGAGGTTTGCCCTATACTTGTATTACTTCAGAGTTTTCTCCTTAAGTTATTTGCCAAAATGAGTTTTTTCGGATGACTATGGCCTTCAATACGAGAAATACTGGATATTGACATAACCTTCAGGACATATGCAGAAGATTGTAACTCATATTACCCATGAAAAATGTGAAGGGAAACAAAGCTGTTAATGTCGTATCTTCCTAGTGTTTAATATATGTCCTGAGATACCTTCCCCTCTATCTACCTTGATGGCCAAAGGAGCAATTGAAAATGTGATATTCCCAAGTATCTACTACGTAACTTTAAACCTTGTGTTGAGGTCATTGCTTTAGATATAATGTCAGGAAGTTTAACTTTGACAAGTATTACTTCAGAATATTTTCTTTAGGTTGTTTGCCAAAATGTTTTTCTTTCCATTCGTATAGCCTACAATTGAAGGAATCTGACATATTGAGATAATCTTTAAGAAAGACGAACAAGATTGAAGTTCATATTATCCATGAAGAGAATGAAAGGAAGCAATGCTGTTAATGTAATATCTTCCTAGTGTTCGACATATGTATAGAGTTACCTTCCACTATATCTGCCATATTAGCTAATGGAGCAGTGGAGTATGTGATATTTGCAAATATCTCCCAGGTTACTGCAAACCTTGTATTGAACTCATTGCTGCGGATAAGCTATGAGGAGATTTACCCTTTACATGAATTACTTCATTGTTTTCTCTTCAAGTTACTTGCCAAAATGTGTGTATTTGGAATCCTATAGGCTCCAAATGAAGAACTCGTAAATATGGAGAGTCCCTCCAAGAACTATGTACAAGAATGAAGCTCATATCAGCCACGAAGTGAGTGAATTTCAACAATGCTCTTCATATAATATCTTCCTTGTGTTCAATATCTTTCCTGAGATTCCTTCTAGAAAAGCTACCCTATTGGCCAATGGAACAATTGAGAATGAGATATTAGCAAAAATTTCACAGATAACTGCAAACCTCGGATGGAGGTCACTGCTGCAGATAAGCTATGTCGTGGTTTACCCTTTACCTGTATTTCTTCACAGTTTTCTCTTTAGGTTATTTGCCAAAAGGTGTTCATGTTGACTCTTACGGTCTACAAATGAAGAATTCCTAAATACTGAGATAACATCCAGGAAATATGTACCAGATTGAAGGTCCTAATATCCTTGAAGAGAGTGAAGGGAAACAAGGATGTTAATATAATATCGTCCTAGTTTTCAATGTATGTCTTCAAACAACTTTCCCTGTATCTTTCATAAGGGCCAAAGTAGCAAATGAGTATGAGATATTCGCAAATATCTCCTACCTAACTGCAATCCTTGTATTGAGCTCATTGCTGCAGATAAGATATCAGGAGGTTTACCCTTTACCTGTATTACTGCAGAGTTTTCGCTTTAGGTTATTTGACAAAATGGTTTATTTGCATTCCAATAGAGTACTATTGAAGAAACCTTAAATATTGAGATAACCTTCTGGAAATTTGTAGAAGATTACAAATCATATTATCCATGAAGAGAGTCAAAGAAAGCAATGCAGCTAATGTCAAATGTTCCTAGTGTTCAATGTATATCTTGAAACACCTTCCAGTATTTCTCCCATATTAGCCAAGGGAGCAATTGAGAATGGGATATTTCCCAATATCTCCAAGATAACTGCAAACGTTTTGTTGAGATATATGCTGCAGATAAGATATATGGAGGTTTGCCCTGTACTTGTATTACTTCAGAGTTTTCTCCATAAGTTATTTGCCAAAATCAGTTTATTCGGATTACTATGGCCTTCAATAGGAGAAATACCGTATATTGCCATAACCTTCAGGACATATGCACAAGATTGTAACTCATATTACCCATGAAAAGAGTGAAGGGAAACAAAGCTGTTAATGTCGTATCTTCCTAGTGTTCAATATATGTCCTGAGATACCTTCCACTCTATGTACCTTAATGGCCAAAGGAGCAATTGAAAATGTGATATTCCCATATATCTACTACGTAACTCTAAACCTTATATTGAGCTCATTGCTTTAGATATGATGTCAGGAGGTTTAACCTTGAAATGTATTACTTCGGAATATTTTCTTTAGGTTGTTTGCCGAAATGTTTTGATTTGGATTCCTATAGCCTACAATTGAAGAAATCAGATATATTGAGATAACCTTCAGGAAACATGTACAAGACTGAAGGTCGTGTTATCCTTGAAGAGAATAAAGGCATACAATGCTGTTAATGTCCTATCTTCCTAGTGTTCAATATATGTCTTGAGAGAACTTCCACTATCTCAGCCATATTCGAAAAAGGAAAAATTGAGAATATGATATTCCCGAATGTCTCCTACATAACTGCCAACCTTGTATTGAGCTCATTGCTGAAGGTAAGATGTCAGGAGGTTTACCCTTGACAAGTATTACTTCATAGTATTCTCTTCAGCTTGTTTGCCAAAATGTTTTTCTTTCGATTCGTATACCCTACAATTGAAGGAATCTGACATATTGAGATAATCTTGAAGAAAGACGTACAAGATTGAAGTTCATATTATCCATGAAGAGAATGAAAGGAAGCAATGCTGTTAATGTCCTATCTTCCTAGTGTTCGATATATATATAGAGTTACTTTCCACTATATCTGACATATTGTCTAATGGAGCAGTGCAGTATGTGATATTTGCAAATATCTCCCAGGTTACTGCAAACCTTGTATTGAACTCATTGCTGCCTAAAAGCGATGAGGAGATTTACCCTTTACATGAATTACTTCATTGTTTTCTCTTCAAGTTACTTGCCAAAATGTGTGTATTTGGAATCCTATAGGCTCCAAATGAAGAACTCGTAAATCTGAAGAGTCCCTCCAAGAAATACGTACAAGAATGAAGCTCATATCAGCCTCGAAGTGAGTGAATTTCAACAATGCTCTTCATATAATATCTTCCTTGTGTTCAATATCGTTCCTGAGATTCCTTCTATGAAAGCTACCCTCTTGGCCAATGGAACAATTGAGAATGAGATATTAGCAAAAATTTCACAGATAACTGCAAACCTCGTATGGAGGTCACTGCTGCAGATAAGCTATGTGAAGGTTTTCCCTTTATCTGTATTACCTCACAGTTTTCTCTTTAGGTTATTTGCCAAAAGGTCTTCATGTTGACTCTTACGGACTTCAAATGAAGAATTCCTAAATGCTGAGATAACATCCAGGAAATATGTACAAGATTGAAGGTCCTAATATACATGAAGAGAGTGAAGGGAAACAAGGATGTTAATATAATGTCGTCCTAGTTTTCAACGTATGTCTTGAAACAACTTCCCCTATATCTATCCAAAAGGGCAAAGTAGCAAATGAGTATGAGATATTCGCAAATATCTCCTACCTAACTGCAATCCTTGTATTGAACTCATTGCTGCAGATAAGATATCAGGAGGTTTACCCTTTACCTGTATTACTGCAGAGTCTTCGCTTTAGGTTATTTGACAAAATGGTTTTATGTGGATTCCTATAGCCTACTTTTGAAGAAACGGTAAATATTGAGATATCCTCTGGAAATTTGTAGAAGATTAAAAATCATATTATGCATGAAGAGAGTCAAGGGAAGCAATGCTGCTAATGTCATATCTTCTTAGTGTTCAATGTATATCTCGAAACACCTTCCAGTATTTCTCCCATATTGGCCAAGGGAGCAATTGAGAATATGATATTTTCCAATTTCTCCGAGATAACTGCAAACCTTTTGTTCAGATATTTGCTGCAGATAAGATTTCTGGAGGTTTGCCCTATACTTGTATTACTTCAGAGTTTTCTCCTTAAGTTATTTGCCAAAATGAGTTTTTTCGGATGACTATGGCCTTCAATACGAGAAATACTGGATATTGACATAACCTTCAGGACATATGCAGAAGATTGTAACTCATATTACCCATGAAAAATGTGAAGGGAAACAAAGCTGTTAATGTCGTATCTTCCTAGTGTTCAATATATGTCCTGAGATACCTTCCCCTCTATCTACCTTGATGGCCAAAGGAGCAATTGAAAATGTGATATTCCCAAGTATCTACTACGTAACTTAAAACCTTGTGTTGAGGTCATTGCTTTAGATATAATGTCAGGAAGTTTAACCTTGACAAGTATTACTTCAGAATATTTTCTTTAGGTTGTTTGCCAAAATGTTTTGATTTGGATTGCTATAGCCTACAATTGAAGAAATCAGATATATTGAGATAACCTTCAGGAAACATGTACAAGACTGAAGGTCGTGTTATCCTTGAAGAGAGTAAAGGCATACAATGCTGTTAATGTCCTATCTTCCTAGTGTTCAATATATGTCTTGAGAGAACTTCCACTATCTCAGCCATATTGGAAAAAGGAAAAATTGAGAATATGATATTCCCGAATGTCTCCTACATAACTGCCAACCTTGTATTGAGCTCATTGCTGAAAGTAAGATGTCAGGAGGTTTACCCTTGACAAGTATTACTTCATAGTATTCTCTTCAGCTTGTTTGCCAAAATGTTTTTCTTTCGATTCGTATACCCTACAATTGAAGGAATCTGACATATTGAGATAATCTTGAAGAAAGACGTACAAGATTGAAGTTCATATTATCCATGAAGAGAATGAAAGGAAGCAATGCTGTTAATGTCCTATCTTCCTAGTGTTCGATATATATATAGAGTTACTTTCCACTATATCTGACATATTGTCTAATGGAGCAGTGCAGTATGTGATATTTGCAAATATCTCCCAGGTTACTGCAAACCTTGTATTGAACTCATTGCTGCCTATAAGCGATGAGGAGATTTACCCTTTACATGAATTACTTCATTGTTTTCTCTTCAAGTTACTTGCCAAAATGTGTGTATTTGGAATCCTATAGGCTCCAAATGAAGAACTCGTAAATATGGAGAGTCCCTCCAAGAAATACGTACAAGAATGAAGCTCATATCAGCCTCGAAGTGAGTGAATTTCAACAATGCTCTTCATATAATATCTTCCTTGTGTTCAATATCGTTCCTGAGATTCCTTCTATGAAAGCTACCCTCTTGGCCAATGGATCAATTGAGAATGAGATATTAGCAAAAATTTCACAGATAACTGCAAACCTCGTATGGAGGTCGCTGCTGCAGATAAGCTATGTCGTGGTTTACCCTTTACCTGTATTTCTTCACAGTTTTCTCTTTAGGTTATTTGCCAAAAGGTCTTCATGTTGACTCTTACGGACTTCAAATGAAGAATTCCTAAATGCTGAGATAACATCCAGGAAATATGTACAAGATTGAAGGTCCTAATATACATGAAGAGAGTGAAGGGAAACAAGGATGTTAATATAATGTCGTCCTAGTTTTCAACGTATGTCTTGAAACAACTTCCCCTATATCTATCCAAAAGGGCAAAGTAGCAAATGAGTATGAGATATTCGCAAATATCTCCTACCTAACTGCAATCCTTGTATTGAACTCATTGCTGCAGATAAGATATCAGGAGGTTTACCCTTTACCTGTATTACTGCAGAGTCTTCGCTTTAGGTTATTTGACAAAATGGTTTTATGTGGATTCCTATAGCCTACTTTTGAAGAAACGGTAAATATTGAGATATCCTCTGGAAATTTGTAGAAGATTAAAAATCATATTATGCATGAAGAGAGTCAAGGGAAGCAATGCTGCTAATGTCATATCTTCTTAGTGTTCAATGTATATCTCGAAACACCTTCCAGTATTTCTCCCATATTGGCCAAGGGAGCAATTGAGAATATGATATTTTCCAATTTCTCCGAGATAACTGCAAACCTTTTGTTCAGATATTTGCTGCAGATAAGATTTCTGGAGGTTTGCCCTATACTTGTATTACTTCAGAGTTTTCTCCTTAAGTTATTTGCCAAAATGAGTTTTTTCGGATGACTATGGCCTTCAATACGAGAAATACTGGATATTGACATAACCTTCAGGACATATGCAGAAGATTGTAACTCATATTACCCATGAAAAATGTGAAGGGAAACAAAGCTGTTAATGTCGTATCTTCCTAGTGTTTAATATATGTCCTGAGATACCTTCCCCTCTATCTAACTTGATGGCCAAAGCAGCAATTGAAAATGTGATATTCCCAAGTATCTACTACGTAACTTTAAACCTTGTGTTGGGGTCATTGCTTTAGATATAATGTCAGGAAGTTTAACCTTGGCAAGTATTACTTCAGAATATTTTCTTTAGGTTGTTTGCCAAAATGTTTTTCTTTCCATTCGTATAGCCTACAATTGAAGGAATCTGACATATTGAGATAATCTTTAAGAAAGACGAACAAGATTGAAGTTCATATTATCCATGAAGAGAATGAAAGGAAGCAATGCTGTTAATGTAATATCTTCCTAGTGTTCGACATATGTATAGAGTTACCTTCCACTATATCTGCCATATTAGCTAATGGAGCAGTGGAGTATGTGATATTTGCAAATATCTCCCAGGTTACTGCAAACCTTGTATTGAACTCATTGCTGCGGATAAGCTATGAGGAGATTTACCCTTTACATGAATTACTTCATTGTTTTCTCTTCAAGTTACTTGCCAAAATGTGTGTATTTGGAATCCTATAGGCTCCAAATGAAGAACTCGTAAATATGGAGAGTCCCTCCAAGAACTATGTACAAGAATGAAGCTCATATCAGCCACGAAGTGAGTGAATTTCAACAATGCTCTTCATATAATATCTTTCTTGTGTTCAATATCTTTCCTGAGATTCCTTCTAGAAAAGCTACCCTATTGGCCAATGGAACAATTGAGAATGAGATATTAGCAAAAATTTCACAGATAACTGCAAACCTCGGATGTAGGTCACTGCTGCAGATAAGCTATGTCGTGGTTTACCCTTTATCTGTATTTCTTCACAGTTTTCTCTTCAGGTTATTTGCCAAAAGGTGTTCATGTTGACTCTTACGGTCTACAAATGAAGAATTCCTAAATACTGAGATAACATCCAGGAAATATGTACCAGATTGAAGGTCCTAATATCCTTGAAGAGAGTGAAGGGAAACAAGGATGTTAATATAATATCGTCCTAGTTTTCAATGTATGTCTTCAAACAACTTTCCCTGAATCTATCATAAGGGCCAAAGTAGCAAATGAGTATGAGATATTCGCAAATATCTCCTACCTAACTGCAATCTTTGTATTGAGCTCATTGCTGCAAATAAGATATCAGGAGGTTTACCCTTTACATGTATTACTGCAGAGTTTTTGCTTTAGGTTATTTGACAAAATGGTTTTATTTGAATTCCTATAGCCTACTTCTGAAGAAACCGTAAATATTGAGATAACCATTTGTAGAAGATTAAACATCATATTATCCATGAAGAGAGCAAGGGAAGCAGTGCTGCTAATGTCATATCTTCCTAGTGTTCAATGTATATCTTGAAACACCTTCCACTATTTCTTCCATATTGGCCAAGGAAGCAATTGAGAATGTGACATTTTCCACTATCTCCGAGATAATTGCCAACCTTTTGTTGAGATATTTGCTGCAGAGAAGATTTCTAAAGGTTTGCCCTGTACTTGTATTACTTCAGAGTTTTCTCCTTAAGTTATTTGCCAAAATCAGTTTGTTCGGATTGCTATGGCCTTCAATAGGAGAAATAACGTATAAGGCATAACCTTCAGGACATATGCACAAGATTATAACTCTTATTGCCCATGAAAATAGTGAAGGGAAACAAAGCTGTTAATATCGTATCTTCTTAGTGTTCAATATATGTCCTGAGATACCTTCCACTCTATGTACCTTAATGGCCAAAGGAGCAATTGAAAATGTGATGTTCGCAAATATCTACTACGTAACTCTAAACCTTGTATGGAGTTCATTGCTTTAGATATGATGTCAGGAGGTTTAACCTTGACATGTATTACTTCCGAATATTATCTTTAGGTTGTTTGCCGAAATGTTTTGATTTGGATTCCTATAGCCTACAATTGAAGAAATCTGATATATTGAGATATCCTTCAGGACACATATACAAGACTGAAGGTCATGTTATCCTTGACGAGAGTGAAGGCATACAATGCTGTTAATATCCTATCTTCCTAGTGTTCAATATATGTCTTGAGATAACTTCCAGTAACTCAGCCATATTGGAAAAAGGAAAAATTGAGAATATGATATTCCCAAATCTCTCCTGCATAACCGCCATCTTTGTATTGAGCTCATTGCTGAAGGTAAGATGTCAGGAGGTTTATCCTTGACAAGTATTACTTCATAGTATTCTCTTCAGGTTGTTTGCCAAAATGATTTTCTTTCTATTTCTATAGCCTACAATTGAAGGAATCTGAAATATTGGAATAATCTTTAAGAAAGACGTACAAGATTGAAGTTCCTATTATCCATTAAGAGGATGAAAGGAAGCAATGCTGTTAATGTGATATCTTCCTAGTGTTCGATATATGTATAGAGTTACCTTCCACGATATCTGCCATATTGGCTCATGGAGCAGTGCAGTATGTGATATTTGCAAATATCTCCCAGGTTACTGCAAACCTTGTATTGAACTCATTGTTGCGGATAAGCTATGAGGAGATTTACCCTTTACATCAATTACTTCACTGTTTTCTCTTCAAGTTACGTGCCAAAATGTGTGTATTTAGAATCCTTTAGGCTCCAAATGAAGAACTTGTAAAAATGGAGAGTCCCTCCAAGAAATATGTACAAGAATGAAGCTCATATCAGCCAAGAAGTGAGTGATTTTGAACAATGCTTTTCATATAATATCTTCATTGTGTTCAATACCTTTCCTGAGACTCCTTCTATGAAAGCTACCCTATTGGTCAAAGGAAAAATTGAGAATGAGATATTAGGAAAAATTTCACAGATAATTGCAAACCTCGTATGGAGATCACTGCTGCAGATAAGCTATGTGGAGGTTTACGCTTTACCTGTATTACCTCACTGTTTTCTCTTTAGGTTATTTGTCAAAAGGTGTTCATGTTGACTCTTACGGTCTACAAATGAAGAATTCCTAAATACTGTGATAACGTCCAGGAAATATGTACAAGATTGAAGGTCCTAATATCCTTGAAGAGAGTGAAGGGAAACAAGGATGTTAATATAATATTATCCTAGTTTTCAATGTATGTCTTCAAACAACTTCCCCTATATCTATCAAAAAGGCCAAAGAAGCAAATGAGTATGAGCTATTCGCAAATATCTCCTACCTAACTGCAATCCTTGTATTGAGCTCATTGCTGCAGATAAGATATCTGGAGGTTTACCCTTTACCTGTATAACTGCAGAGTTTTCGTTTTAGGTTATTTGACAAAATGGTTTTATTTGGATTATTATAGCCTACTGTTGAAGAAACCATAATTATTGAGATAAGCTTCTGGAAATTTGTAGAAGATTACAAATCATATTATCCATGAAGAGAGTCAAGGAAAGCAATGCAGCTAATGTCAAATGTTCCTAGTGTTCAATGTATATCTTGAAACACCTTCCAGTATTTCTCCCATATTAGCCAAGGGAGCAATTGAGAATGGGATATTTCCCAATATCTCCGAGATAACTGCAAACCTTTTGTTGAGATATATACTGCAGATAAGATATATGGAGGTTTGCCCTGTACTTGTATTACTTCAGAGTTTTCTCCTCAAGTTATTTGTCAAAATCAGTTTATTCGGATTACTATGGCCTTCAATAGGAGAAATATCGTATATTGACATAACCTTCAGGACATATGCACAAGATTGTAACTCATATTACCCATGAAAAGAGTGAAGGGAAACAAAGCTGTTAATGTCGTATCTTCCTAGTGTTCAATATATGTCCTGAGATACCTTCCACTCTATCTACCTTAATGGCCAAAGGAGCAATTGAAAATGTGATATTCCCATATATCTACTACGTAACTCTAAACCTTATATTGAGCTCATTTCTTTAGATATGATGTCAGGAGGTTTAACCTTGAAATGTATTACTTCGGAATATTTTCTTCAGGTTGTTTGCCGAAATGTTTTGATTTGGATTCCTATAGCCTACAATTGAAGAAATCAGATATATTGAGATAACCTTCAGGAAACATGTACAAGACTGAAGGTCGTGTTATCCTTGAAGAGAGTAAAGGCATACAATGCTGTTAATGTCCTATCTTCCTAGTGTTCAATATATGTCTTGAGAGAACTTCCACTATCTCAGCCATATTGGAAAAAGGAAAAATTGAGAATATGATATTCCCGAATGTCTCCTACATAACTGCCAACCTTGTATTGACCTCATTGCTGAAGGTAAGATGTCAGGAGGCTTACCCTTGACAAGTATTACTTCATAGTATTCTCTTCAGCTTGTTTGCCAAAATGTTTTTCTTTCGATTCGTATACCCTACAATTGAAGGAATCTGACATATTGAGATAATCTTGAAGAAAGACGTACAGGACTGAAGTTCATATTATCCATGAAGAGAATGAAAGGAAGCAATGCTGTTAATGTACTATCTTCCTAGTGTTCGATATATGTATAGAGTTACTTTCCACTATATCTGACATATTGTCTAATGGAGCAGTGCAGTATGTGATATTTGCAAATATCTCCCAGGTTACTGGAAACCTTGTATTGAACTCATTGCTGCCTATAAGCTATGAGGAGATTTACCCTTTACATGAATTACTTCATTGTTTCCTCTTCAATTTACTTGCCAAAATGTGTGTATTTGGAATCCTATAGGCTCCAAATGAAGAACTCGTAAATATGGAGAGTCCCTCCAAGAAATACGTACAAGAATGAAGCTCATATCAGCCTCGAAGTGAGTGAATTTCAACAATGCTCTTCATATAATATCTTCCTTGTGTTCAATATCGTTCCTGAGATTCCTTCTATGAAAGCTACCCTCTTGGCCAATGAAACAATTGAGAATGAGATATTAGCAAAAATTTCACAGATAACTGCAAACCTCGTATGGAGGTCATTGCTGCAGATAAGCTATGTGAAGGTTTGCCCTTTATCTGTATTACCTCACAGTTTTATCTTTAGGTTATTTGCCAAAAGGTCTTCATGTTGACTCTTACCGTCTACAAATGAAGAATTCCTAAATGCTGAGATAACATCCAGGAAATATGTACAAGATTGAAGGTCCTAATATACATGAAGAGAGTGAAGGGAAACAAGGATGTTAATATAATGTCGTCCTAGTTTTCAATGTATGTCTTGAAACAACTACCCCTATATCTATCCAAAAGGGCAAAGTAGCAAATGAGTATGAGATATTCGCAAATATCTCCTACCTAACTGCAATCCTTGTATTGAACTCATTGCTGCAGATAAGATATCAGGAGGTTTACCCTTTACCTGTATTACTGCAGAGTCTTCGCTTTAGGTTATTTGACAAAATGGTTTTATGTGGATTCCTATAGCCTACTTTTGAAGAAACGGTAAATATTGAGATATCCTCTGGAAATTTTTAGAATATTAAAAATCTTATTATGCATGAAGAGAGTCAAGGGAACCAATGCTGCTAATGTCATATCTTCTTAGTGTTCAATGTATATCTCGAAACACCTTCCATTATTTCTCCCATATTGTCCAAGGGAGCAATTGAGAATATGATATTTTCCAATTTCTCCGAGATAACTGCAAACCTTTTGTTCAGATATTTGCTGCAGATAAGATTTCTGGAGATTTGCCCTATACTTGTATTACTTCAGAGTTTTCTCCTTAAGTTATTTGCCAAAATGAGTTTTTTCGGATGACTATGGCCTTCAATACGAGAAATACTGGATTTTGACATAACCTTCAGGACATATGCTGAAGATTGTAACTCATATTACCCATGAAAAATGTGAAGGGAAACAAAGCTGTTAATGTCGTATCTTCCTAGGGTTCAATATATGTCCTGAGATACCTTCCCCTCTATCTACCTTAATGGCCAAAGGAGCAATTGAAAATGTGATACTCCCAAGTATCTACTACGTAACTTTAAACCTTGTGTTGAGGTCATTGCTTTAGATATAATGTCAGGAAGTTTAACCTTGACAAGTATTACTTCAGAATATTTTCTTTAGGTTGTTTGCCAAAATGTTTTTCTTTCCATTCGTATAGCCTACAATTGAAGGAATCTGACATATTGAGATAATCTTTAAGAAAGACGAACAAGATTGAAGTTCATATTATCCATGAAGAGAATGAAAGGAAGCAATGCTGTTAATGTAATATCATCCTAGTGTTCGACATATGTATAGAGTTACCTTCCACTATATCTGCCATATTAGCTAATGGAGCAGTGGAGTATGTGATATTTGCAAATATCTCCCAGGTTACTGCAAACCTTGTATTGAACTCATTGCTGCGGATAAGCTATGAGGAGATTTACCCTTTACATGAATTACTTCATTGTTTTCTCTTCAAGTTACTTGCCAAAATGTGTGTATTTGGAATCCTATAGGCTCCAAATGAAGAACTCGTAAATATGGAGAGTCCCTCCAAGAACTATGTACAAGAATGAAGCTCATATCAGCCACGAAGTGAGTGAATTTCAACAATGCTCTTCATATAATATCTTCCTTGTGTTCAATATCTTTCCTGAGATTCCTTCTAGAAAAGCTACCCTATTGGCCAATGGAACAATTGAGAATGAGATATTAGCAAAAATTTCACAGATAACTGCAAACCTCGGATGGAGGTCACTGCTGCAGATAAGCTATGTCGTGGTTTACCCTTTACCTGTATTTCTTCACAGTTTTCTCTTTAGGTTATTTGCCAAAAGGTGTTCATGTTGACTCTTACGGCCTACAAATGAAGAATTCCTAAATACTGAGATAACATCCAGGAAATATGTACCAGATTGAAGGCCCTAATATCCTTGAAGAGAGTGAAGGGAAACAAGGATGTTAATATAATATCGTCCTAGTTTTCAATGTATGTCTTCAAACAACTTTCCCTGTATCTATCATAAGGGCCAAAGTAGCAAATGAGTATGAGATATTCGCAAATATCTCCTACCTAACTGCAATCTTTGTATTGAGCTCATTGCTGCAAATAAGATATCAGGAGGTTTACCCTTTACATGTATTACTGCAGAGTTTTTGCTTTAGGTTATTTGACAAAATGGTTTTATTTGGATTCCTATAGCCTACTTCTGAAGAAACCGTAAATATTGAGATAACCTTCTGGAAATTTGTAGAAGATTAAACATCATATTATCCATGAAGAGAGCAAGGGAAGCAATGCTGCTAATGTCATATCTTCCTAGTGTTCAATGTATATCTTGAAACACCTTCCACTATTTCTTCCATATTGGCCAAGGGAGCAATTCAGAATGTGACATTTTCCACTATCTCCGAGATAATTGCCAACCTTTTGTTGAGATATTTGCTGCAGAGAAGATTTCTGAAGGTTTGCCCTGTACTTCTATTACTTCAAAGTTTCTCCTTAAGTTATTTGCCAAAATCAGTTTGTTCGGATTGCTATGGCCTTCAATAGGAGAAATAAGGTATAAGGCATAACCTTCAGGACATATGCACAAGATTATAACTCTTATTGCCCATGAAAATAGTGAAGGGAAACAAAGCTGTTAATATCGTATCTTCCTAGTGTTCAATATATGTCCTGAGATACCTTCCACTCTATGTACCTTAATGGCCAAAGGAGCAATTGAAAATGTGATGTTCGCAAATATCTACTACGTAACTCTAAACCTTGTATGGAGTTCATTGCTTTAGATATGATGTCAGGAGGTTTAACCTTGACATGTATTACTTCCGAATATTATCTTTAGGTTGTTTGCCGAAATGTTTTGATTTGGATTCCTATAGCCTACAATTGAAGAAATCTGATATATTGAGATATCCTTCAGGACACATGTACAAGACTGAAGGTCATGTTATCCTTGAAGAGAGTGAAGGCATACAATGCTGTTAATATCCTATCTTCCTAGTGTTCAGTATATGTCTTGAGATAACTTCCAGTAACTCAGCCATATTGGAAAAAGGAAAAATTGAGAATATGATATTCCCAAATCTCTCCTGCATAACCGCCATCCTTGTATTGAGCTCATTGCTGAAGGTAAGATGTCAGGAGGTTTACCCTTGACAAGTATTACTTCATAGTATACTCTTCAGGTTGTTTGCCAAAATGATTTTCTTTCTATTTCTATAGCCTACAATTGAAGGAATCTGAAATATTGAAATAATCTTTAAGAAAGACGTACAAGATTGAAGTTCCTATTATCCATTAAGAGGATGAAAGGAAGCAATGCTGTTAATGTGATATCTTCCTAGTGTTCGATATATGTATAGAGTTACCTTCCACGATATCTGCCATATTGGCTCATGGAGCAGTGCAGTATGTGATATTTGCAAATATCTCCCAGGTTACTGCAAACCTTGTATTGAACTCATTGTTGCGGATAAGCTATGAGGAGATTTACCCTTTACATCAATTACTTCACTGTTTTCTCTTCAAGTTACGTGCCAAAATGTGTGTATTTAGAATCCTTTAGGCTCCAAATGAAGAACTTGTAAAAATGGAGAGTCCCTCCAAGAAATATGTACAAGAATGAAGCTCATATCAGCCAAGAAGTGAGTGATTTTGAACAATGCTTTTCATATAATATCTTCATTGTGTTCAATACCTTTCCTGAGACTCCTTCTATGAAAGCTACCCTATTGTTCAAAGGAAAATTGAGAAAGAGATATTAGCAAAAATTTCACAGATAATTGCAAACCTCGTATGGAGATCACTGCTGCAGATAAGCTATGTGGAGGTTTATGCTTTACCTGTATTACCTCACTGTTTTCTCTTTAGGTTATTTGTCAAAAGGTGTTCATGTTGACTCTTACGGTCTACAAATGAAGAATTCCTAAATACTGTGATAACGTCCAGGAAATATGTACAAGATTGAAGGTCCTAATAACCTTGAAGAGAGTGAAGGGAAACAAGGATGTTAATATAATATTGTCCTAGTTTTCAATGTATGTCTTCAAACAACTTCCCCTACATCTATCAAAAAGGCCAAAGAAGCAAATGAGTATGAGATATTCGCAAATATCTCCTACCTAACTGCAATCCTTGTATTGAGCTCATTGCTGCAGATAAGATATCTGGAGGTTTACCCTTACTTGTATAACTGCAGAGTTTTCGTTTTAGGTTATTTGACAAAATGGTTTTATTTGGATTCTTATAGCCTACTTTTGAAGAAACCATAATTATTGAGATAAGCTTCTGGAAATTTGTAGAAGATTACAAATCATATTCTCCATGAAGAGAGTCAAGGAAAGCAATGCAGCTAATGTCAAATGTTCCTAGTGTTCAATGTATATCTTGAAACACCTTCCAGTATTTCTCCCATATGAGCCAAGGGAGCAATTGACAATGGGATATTTCCCAATATCTCCGAGATAACTGCAAACCTTTTGTTGAGATATATGCTGCAGATAAGATATATGGAGGTTTGCCCTGTACTTGTATTACTTCAGAGTTTTCTCCTTAAGTTATTTGCCAAAATCAGTTTATTCGGATTACTATGGCCTTCAATAGGAGAAATACCGTATATTGCCATAACCTTCAGGACATATGCACAAGATTGTAACTCATATTACCCATGAAAAGAGTGAAGGGAAACAAAGCTGTTAATGTCGTATCTTCCTAGTGTTCAATATATGTCCTGAGATACCTTCCACTCTATCTACCTTAATGGCCAAAGGAGCAATTGAAAATGTGATATTCCCATATATCTACTACGTAACTCTAAACCTTATATTGAGCTCATTGCTTTAGATATGATGTCAGGAGGTTTAACCTTGACATGTATTACTTCGGAATATTTTCTTTAGGTTGTTTGCCGAAATGTTTTGATTTGGATTCCTATAGCCTACAATTGAAGAAATCAGATATATTGAGATAACCTTCAGGAAACATGTACAAGACTGAAGGTCGTGTTATCCTTGAAGAGAGTAAAGGCATACAATGCTGTTAATGTCCTATCTTCCTAGTGTTCAATATATGTCTTGAGAGAACTTCCACTATCTCAGCCATATTGGAAAAAGGAAAAATTGAGAATATGATATTCCCAAATGTCTCCTACATAACTGCCAACCTTGTATTGAGCTCATTGCTGAAGGTAAGATGTCAGGAGGTTTACCCTTGACCTTTATTACTTCATAGTATTCTCTTCAGGTTGTTTGCCAAAATGATTTTCTTTCGATTTGTATAGCCTATAATTGAAGGAATCTGACATATTGAAATAATCTTAAAGAAAGACTTACAAGATTGAAGTTCATATTATCCATTAAGAGGATGAAAGGAAGCAATGCTGTTAATGTCCTATCTTCCTAGTGTTCGATATATGTATAGAGTTACCTTCCACTATATCTGCCATATTAGCTCATGGAGCAGTGCAGTATGTGATATTTGCAAATATCTCCCAGGTTACTGCAAACCTTGTATTGAACTCATTGTTGCGGATAAGCTATGAGGAGATTTACCCTTTACATAAATTACTTCATTGTTTTCTCTTCAAGTTACTTGCCAAAATGTGTGTATTTGGAATCCTATAGGCTCCAAATGAAGAACTCATTAATATGGAGAGTCCCTCCAAGAAATATGTAGAAGAATGAAGCTCATTTCAGCCACGATGTGAGTGAATTTAAACAATGCTCTTCATATAATATGTTCCTTGTGTTCAATATCTTTCCTGAGATTCCTTCTATGAAAGCTACCCTATTGGACAATTGAACAATTGAGAATGAGATATTAGCAAAAATTTCACAGATAACTGCAAACCTCGTATGGAGGTCACTGCTGCAGATAAGCAATGTGGAGGTTTATCCTTTATCTGTATTACCTCACAGTTCTCTCTTTAGGTTATTTGCCAAAAGGTGTTCATGTTGAGTCTTACGGTCTGCAAATGAAGAATTCCTAAATGCTGAGATAACATCCAGGAAATATGTACAAGATTGAAGGTCCTAATATCCATGAAGAGAGTGAAGGGAAACAAGGATGTTAATATAATATTGTCCTAGTTTTCAATGTATGTCTTCAAACAACTTCCCCTATATCTATCCAAAAGGGCAAAGTAGCCAATGAGTATGAGATATTCGCAAATATCTCCTACCTAACTGCAATCCTTGAATTGAGCTCATTGCTGCAGATAAGATTTCAGGAGGTTTACCCTTTACATGTATAACTGAAGAGTTTTCGCTTTAGGTTATTTGACAAAATGGTTTTATGTGGATTCCTATAGCCTACTTTTGAAGAAACCGTAAATATTGAGATAACCTTCTGGAAATTTGTAGAAGATTACAAATCATATTATCCAGGAAGAGAGTCAAGGGAAGCAATGCTGCTAATGTCATATCTTCCTAGTGTTCAATGTGTATCTTGAAAAACCTTCCAGTATTTCTCCCATATTGACCAAGGGAGCAATTGAGAATGTGATATTTTCCAATATCTCCAAGATAACTGCAAACCTTTTGTTGAGATATATGCTGCAGATAAGATTTCTGGAGGTTTGCCCTGTACTGGTATTAATTCAGAGTTTTCTCCTTAAGTTATTTGCCAAAATCAGTTTATTCGGATTACTATGGCCTTCAATTCGAGAAATACCGTATATTGACATAACCTTCAGGACATATGCACAAGATTGTAACTCATATTACCCATGAAAAGAGTGAAGGGAAAGAAAGCTGTCAATGACGTATTTTCCAAAGTGTCCAATATATGTCCTGAGATACCTTGCACTCTATCTCCCTGAATGGCCAAAGGATCAATTTAAAATGTGATACTCCCAAATATCTACTACGTAACTCTAAACCTTATATTGAGCTCATTGCTTTAGATATGATGTCAGGAGGTTTAACCTTGACATGTATTACTTCGGAACATTTTCTTTAGGTTGTTTTCCGAAATGTTTTTCTTTGGATTCCTATAGCCTACAATTGCAGAAATCTGATATATTGAGATAACATTCAGGAAACATGTACAAGACTGAAGGTCGTGTTTTCCGAGAAGAGAGTGAAGGCATACAATGCTGTTAATGTCCTATCTTCCTAGTGTTCAATATATGTCTTGAGAGAAATTCCACTATCTCAGACATATTGGAAAAAGGAAAAATTGAGAATATGATATTCCCAAATCTCTCGTACATTATTGCCAACCTTGTATTGAGCTCATTGCTGAAGGTAAGATGTCAGGAGGTTTACCCTTGACAAGTATTACCTCATAGTATTTTCTTCAAGTTGTTTGCCAAAATGTTTTTCTTTCCATTCGTATAGCCTACAATTGAAGGGATCTGACATATTGAGATAATCTTTAAGAAAGACGTAAAAGATTGAATTTCATATTATACATGAAGAGAATGAAAGGAAGCAATGCTGTTACTGTACTATCTTCCTAGTGTTCGATATATGTATAGAGTTACCTTCCACTATATCTGCCATATTGCCTCATGGAGCAGTGGAGTATGTGATATTTGCAAATATCGCCCAGGTTACTGCAAACCTTGTATTGAACTCATTGCTGCGGATATGCTACGAGGGGATTTACCCTTTACATGAATTACTTCATTGTTTTCTCTTCAAGTTACTTGACAAAATGTGTGTATTTGGAATCCTATAGGCTCCAAATGAAGAACTTCTAAATATGGAGAGTCCCTCCAAGAAATATGTATAAAAATGAAGCTCATATCAGCCACGAAGTGAGTGAATTTAAACAATGCTCTTCATATAATATCTTCCTTGTGTTTAATATCTTTCCCTAGATTCCTTCTGTGAAAGCTACCCTACTGGCAAATGAAACAATTGAGAATGAGATATTAGCAAAAATTTCACAGATAACTGGAAACCTCGTATGGAGGTCACTGCTGCAGATAAGCTATGTGGAGGTTTACAATTTACTTGTATTACGTCACAGTTTTCTCTTTAGGTTATTTGCCAAAAGGTGTTCATGTTGACTCTTATGGTCTACAAATGAAGAATTCCTAAATACTGAGATAACATCCAGGAAATATGTACAAGATTGAAGGTTCTAATATCCATGAAGAGAGTGAAGGGAAACAAGGATGTTAATACAATACCGTCCTAGTTTTTCATGTATGTCTTGAAACAGCTTCCCCTATATCGATCAAAGAGACCAAAGTAGCAAATGAGTATGAGATATTCGCAAATATCTCCTACCTATCTGCAATCCTTGTATTGAGCTCATTGCTGCAGATAAAGTATCAGGAGGTTTACCCTTTACATGTATAACTGAAGAGTTTTCGCTTTAGGTTATTTGACTAACTGGTTTTATGTGTATTCCTATAGCCTACTTCTGAAAAAACCTTAAATACTGAGATAACCTTCTGGAAATTTGTAGAAGATTAAACATCATATTATCTATGAAGAGGGTCAAGGGAAGCAATGCTGCTAATGTCATATCTTCCTAGTGTTCAATGTATATCTTGATATACCTTCCAGTATTTCTCCCGTATTGGCCAAGGGAGCAATTGATAATGTGATATTTTCCAATATCTCCGAGATAACCGCTAACCTTTTCTTGAGATATTTGCTGCAGAGAAGATTTCTGGAAGTTTGCCCTGTACTTGTATTACTTCAGAGTTTTCCCCTTAAGTTATTTGCCAAAATGAGTTTTTTCGGATTACTATGGCCTTCAATACGAGAAATACCGTATATTGACATAACCTTCAGGACATATGCACAAGATTGTAACTCATATTACCCATGAAAAGAGTGAAGGGAAACAAAGCTGTTAATGTCGTATCTTCCTAGTGTTCAATATATGTCATGAGATACCTTCCACTCTATCTACTTTTATGGCCAAAGGAGCAATTGAAAATGTGATATTCCCAAATATCTACTAAGTAACTCTAAACCTTGTATGCAGCTGATTGCTTTAGATATGATGTCAGGAGGTTTACCCTTGACAAGTACTACTTCATAGTATTCTCTTCAGGTTGTTTGCAAAATGCTTTTCTTTCGATTCGCATAACCTACAGTTGAAGAAATCTGACATATTGAGATAATCTTCAGGAATTACGTACAAGATTGAAGTTCCTATCATCCATGAATAGAATGAAGTGAAGCAATGCTGTTAATGTAATATCTTCCTAGTGTTCGATATATGTATAGAGTTACCTTCCACTATATCTGCCATATTGGCTCATGGAGCAATGGATTATGTGATATTTGCAAATATCTCCTAGGTTACTGCAAACCTTGTATTGAACTCGTTGCTGCAGATAAGCTATGAGGAAATTTACCCTTTACATGAATTATCTCATTGCTTTCTCTTCAAGTTACTTGCCAATATGTGTGTATTTGGAATGCTATAGGTTAGACATGAAGAACTCGTAAATATGGAGAGTCCCTCCAAGAAATATGTACATGAATGAAGCTCATATCAGCCTCGAAGTGAGTGAATTTCAACAATGCTCTTCATATAATATCTTCCTTGTGTTCAGTATCTTTCCTGAGATTCCTTCTATGAAAGCTACCCTATAGGCCAATGGAACAATTGAGAATGAGACATTAACAAAAATTTCACAGATAACTGCAAACCTCGTAAGGAGGTCACTGCTGCATATAAGCTATGTGGAGGTTTACAATTTACTTGTATTACGTCACAGTTTTCTCTTTAGATTATTTACTAAAAGGTGTTCATGTTGACTCTTACTATTTACAAATGAAGAATTCCTAAATACTGAGATAACATCCAGGAAATATGTACAAGACTGAAGGTCCTAATATCCATGAAGAGAGTGAAGGGAAACAACGATGTTAATGTAATATCGTCCTAGTTTTCAATGTATATCTTGAAACAACTTCCCCTATATCTATCAAAAAGGCCAAAGTAGCAAATGAGTATGAGATATTCGCAAATATCTCCTACCTAACTGCAATCCTTGTATTGAGCTCATTGCTGCAGAGAAGATATCAGGAGGTTTACCCTTCACATGTATAACTGCAGAGTTTTCGCTTTAGGTTATTTGACAAAATGGTTTTATGTGGATTCCTATAGCCTACTTTTGAAGAAACCGTAAATATTAAGATAACCTTCTGGAAATTTGTAGAAGATTACAAATCGTATTATCCATGAAGAGAGTTAAGGGAAGCAATGCTGCTAATGTCATATCTTCCTAGTGTTCAATGTATATCTTGAAACACCTTCCATATTGGACAAGGGAGCAATTGAGAATGATATTTTCCAATATCTCCGAGATAACTGCAAACCTTTTGTTGAGGTATTTGCGGCAGAGAAGATTTCTGGAGGTTTGCCCTGTACTTGTTATTACTTCAGAGTTTTCCCCTTAAGTTATTTGCCCAAATCAGTTTATTCAGATTTCTATGGCCTTCAATAGGAGAAATACCGTATATTGACATATCCTTCAGGACATATGCACAAGATTGTAACTCACATTACCCATGACAAGAGTGAAGGGAAATAAAGCTGTTAATGTCGTATCTTCTCAGTGTTCAATATATGTCTTGAGATACCTTCCACTCTATCTACCTTATGGGTCAAAGGAGCAAATGAAAATGTGATATTCCCAAATACCTGCTGCATAACCGCCAACCTTGTATTGAGCTCATTGCTGAGGAAAGATGTCAGGAGGTTTACCCTAGACAAGTACTACTTCATAGTATTCTCTTCAGGTTGTTTGCCAAAATGCTTTTCTTTCGATTCGTATAACCTACAATTGAAGAAATCTGACATATTGAGATAATCTTCAGGAAATACGTACAAGATTGAAGTTCCTATTATCCATGAATAGAATGAAGTGAAGCAATGCTGTTAATGTCATATCTTCCTAGTGTTCGATATATGTATAGAGTGACCTTCCACTCTATCTGCCGTATTGCCTAAAGGAGCAGTGGAATATGTGATATTTGTAAATATCTCCCAGGTTACTGCAAACCTTGTATTGAACTCATTGCTGCAGATAAGCTATGAGGAGATTTAACCTTTACATGAATTACTTCAAAGTTTTCTCTCCAAGTTACTTGCCAAAAGGTGTGTATTTGGATTCCTATAGGTTGCAAATGAAGAACTCCTAAATATAGAGAGTCCCTCCAAGAAATATATACAAGAAGGAAGCTCATATCAGTCACGAAGTGAGTGAATTTAAACAATGCTGTCAATACAATATCTTCCTTGCGTTCAACATCGTTCCTGAGATTCCTTCTATAAAAGCTACCCTATAGGCGAATGGAACAATTGAGAATGAGATATTAACAAAAATTTCACAGATAACGGCAAACCTCATATGGAGGTCATTGCCGCAGCTAAGCTATGTGGAGGTTTACCATTTACCTGTATTACCTCACAGTTTTCTCTTTAGGTAATTTGCCCAAAGGTCTTCATGTTGACACTTACGGTCTACAAATGAAGAATTCCTAAATACTGAGATTACATCCAGGAAATATGTACAAGATTGAAGGTCCTAATACCCTTGAAGAGAGTGAAGGGAAACAAGGATGTTAATATAATATCGTCTTAGTTTTCAATGTATGTCTTGAAAAAACTTCCCCTATATCTATCAAAAAGGCCAAAGTAGCCAATGAGTATGAGATATTCGCAAATATCTCCTACCTAACTGCAATCCTTGTATTGAGCTCATTGCTGCAGAGAAGATATCAGGAGGTTTGCCCTTTACATGTATAACTGCAGAGTTTTCGCTTTAGGTTATTTGACAAAATGATTTATTTGCATTCCAATAGAGTACTATTGAAGAAACCTTAAATATTGAGAAAACCTTCTTTAAATTTGTAGAAAATTACAAATCATATTATCCATGAAGAGAGTTAAGGGAAGCAATGCTGCTAATGTCATACATTCCTAGTGTTCAATGTATATCTTGAAACACCATCCAGTATTTCTCCCATACTGGCCAAGGGAGCAATTGAGAATGTGACATTTTGCAATATCTCTGAGATAACGGCAAACCTTTTGTTGAGATATTTGCTGCAGAGAAGATTTCTGGAGGTTTGCCCTGTACTTGTATTACTTCAAAGTTTTCCCCTTAAGTTATTTGCCAAAATGAGTTTTTTCGGATTACTATGGCCTTCAATACGAGAAATACCGTATATTGACATAACCTTCAGGACATATGCACAAGATTGTAACTCCTATTCCCCATGAAAAGAGTGAAGGGAAACAAAGCTGTTAATATCGTATCTTCCTAGTGTTCAATATATGTCCTGAGATACCTTCCACTCTATCTACCTTAGTAGGCAAAGGAGCAATTGAAAATGTAATATTCCCAGATATCTACTACGTAACTCTAAACCTTGTATTGAACTCATTGCTTTAGATATGAGGTCAGGAAGTTTAACATTGACATGTATTACTTCGGAATATTTTCTTTAGGTTGTTTGCCGAAATGTTTTTCTTTGGATTCCTATAGCCTACAATTGCAGAAATCTGATATATTGAGATAACATTGAGGAAACATGTACAAGACTGAAGGTCGTGTTATCCTTGAAGAGAGTGAAGGCATACAATGCTGTTAATGTCCTATCTTCCTAGTGTTCAATATATGTCTTGAGAGAACTTCCACTATCTCAGCCATATTGGAAAAAGGAAAAATTGAGAATATGATATTCCCAAATGTCTCCTATTAACTGCTAACCTTGTATTGAGCTCATTGCTGAAAGAAAGATGTCAGGACGTTTACCCTTGACACGTATTACTTCATAGAATTCTCTTCAGGTTGTTTGCCAAAATGTTTTTCTTTCGATTCGTATAGCCTACAATTGAAGGAATCTGACATATTGAGATAATCTTCAGGAAATACGTACAAGATTCAAGTTTATATTATCCATGAAGAGAATAACAGGAAGCAATGCTGTTAATGTAATATCTTCCTAGAGTTCGATATATGTATAGAGTTACCGTCCACTATATCTGCCATATTGGGTCATGGAGCAGTGGAGTATGTGATATTTGCAAATATCTCCCAGGTTACTGCAAACCTTGTATTGAACTCATTGCTGCGGATAAGCTATGAGAAGATTTACCCTTTACATAAATTACCTCATTATTTTCTCTTCAAGTTACTTGCCAAAATGTGTGTATTTGGAATCCTATAGGCTCCAAATGAAGAACTCGTAAATATGGAGAGACCCTCCAAGAAATATGTACAAGAATGAAGCTCATATCAGCCACGAAATGAGTGAATTTAAACAATGATGTTAATATAATATCTTCCTTGTGTTCAATATCTTTCCTGAGATGCCTTCTATGAAAGCTACCCTTTAGGCCAATGGAACAATTGAGAATGAGATATTAACAAAAATTTCACAGATAACTGCAAACCTCTTATGGAGGTCACTGCTGCAGATAAGCTATGTGGAGTTTTACTCTTTACCCGTATTGCCTCACAGTTTTCTCTTTAGGTTATTTACCAAAAGGTGTTCATGTTGACTCTTACGGTCTACCAATGAAGAATTCCTAAATACTGAGATAACACCCTGAAAATATGTACAAGACTGAAGGTCCTAATATCCATGAAAAGAGTGAAGGGAGACAAGGATGTTAATGTAATATCGTCCTAGTTTTCAATGTATGTCTTGAAACAACTTCCCCTATATATATCAAAATGGCCAAAGTAGCCAATGAGTATGAGATATTCGCAAATATCTCCTACCGAACTGCAATCCTTGTATTGAGCTCATTGCTGCAGAGAAGATATCAGGAGGTTTACCCTTTACATGTATAACTGCAGAGTTTTCGCTTTAGGTTATTTGACAAAATGGTTTTATGTGGATTCCTATAGCCTACTTTTGAAGAAACCGTAAATATTAAGATAACCTTCTGGAAATTTGTAGAAGATTACAAATCATATTATCCATGAAGAGAGTCAAGGGAAGCAATGCTGCTAATGTCATATCTTCCTAGTGTTCAATGTATATCTTGAAACACCTTCCATATTGGACAAGGGAGCAATTGAGAATGATATTTTCCAATATCTCCGAGATAACTGCAAACCTTTTGTTGAGGTATTTGCGGCAGAGAAGATTTCTGGAGGTTTGCCCTGTACTTGTTATTACTTCAGAGTTTTCCCCTTAAGTTATTTGCCCAAATCAGTTTATTCAGATTTCTATGGCCTTCAATAGGAGAAATACCGTATATTGACATATCCTTCAGGACATATGCACAAGATTGTAACTCACATTACCCATGACAAGAGTGAAGGGAAATAAAGCTGTTAATGTCGTATCTTCTCAGTGTTCAATATATGTCTTGAGATACCTTCCACTCTATCTACCTTATGGGTCAAAGGAGCAAATGAAAATGTGATATTCCCAAATACCTGCTGCATAACCGCCAACCTTGTATTGAGCTCATTGCTGAGGAAAGATGTCAGGAGGTTTACCCTTGACAAGTACTACTTCATAGTATTCTCTTCAGGTTGTTTGCCAAAATGCTTTTCTTTCGATTCGTATAACCTACAATTGAAGAAATCTGACATATTGAGATAATCTTCAGGAAATACGTACAAGATTGAAGTTCCTATTATCCATGAATAGAATGAAGTGAAGCAATGCTGTTAAGGTCATATCTTCCTAGTGTTCGATATATGTATAGAGTGACCTTCCACTCTATCTGCCGTATTGCCTAAAGGAGCAGTGGAATATGTGATATTTGTAAATATCTCCCAGGTTACTGCAAACCTTGTATTGAACTCATTGCTGCAGATAAGCTATGAGGAGATTTAACCTTTACATGAATTACTTCAAAGTTTTCTCTCCAAGTTACTTGCCAAAAGGTGTGTATTTGGATTCCTATAGGTTGCAAATGAAGAACTCCTAAATATAGAGAGTCCCTCCAAGAAATATATACAAGAAGGAAGCTCATATCAGTCACGAAGTGAGTGAATTTAAACAATGCTGTCAATACAATATCTTCCTTGCGTTCAACATCGTTCCTGAGATTCCTTCTATAAAAGCTACCCTATAGGCGAATGGAACAATTGAGAATGAGATATTAACAAAAATTTCACAGATAACGGCAAACCTCATATGGAGGTCATTGCCGCAGCTAAGCTATGTGGAGGTTTACCATTTACCTGTATTACCTCACAGTTTTCTCTTTAGGTAATTTGCCCAAAGGTCTTCATGTTGACACTTACGGTCTACAAATGAAGAATTCCTAAATACTGAGATTACATCCAGGAAATATGTACAAGATTGAAGGTCCTAATATCCTTGAAGAGAGTGAAGGGAAACAAGGATGTTAATATAATATCGTCTTAGTTTTCAATGTATGTCTTGAAAAAACTTCCCCTGTATCTATCAAAAAGGCCAAAGTAGCCAATGAGTATGAGATATTCGCAAATATCTCCTACCTAACTGCAATCCTTGTATTGAGCTCATTGCTGCAGAGAAGATATCAGGAGGTTTGCCCTTTACATGTATAACTGCAGAGTTTTCGCTTTAGGTTATTTGACAAAATGATTTATTTGCATTCCAATAGAGTACTATTGAAGAAACCTTAAATATTGAGAAAACCTTCTTTAAATTTGTAGAAAATTACAAATCATATTATCCATGAAGAGAGTTAAGGGAAGCAATGCTGCTAATGTCATACATTCCTAGTGTTCAATGTATATCTTGAAACACCATCCAGTATTTCTCCCATACTGGCCAAGGGAGCAATTGAGAATGTGACATTTTGCAATATCTCTGAGATAACGGCAAACCTTTTGTTGAGATATTTGCTGCAGAGAAGATTTCTGGAGGTTTGCCCTGTACTTGTATTACTTCAAAGTTTTCCCCTTAAGTTATTTGCCAAAATGAGTTTTTTCGGATTACTATGGCCTTCAATACGAGAAATACCGTATATTGACATAACCTTCAGGACATATGCACAAGATTGTAACTCCTATTCCCCATGAAAAGAGTGAAGGGAAACAAAGCTGTTAATATCGTATCTTCCTAGTGTTCAATATATGTCCTGAGATACCTTCCACTCTATCTACCTTAGTAGGCAAAGGAGCAATTGAAAATGTAATATTCCCAGATATCTACTACGTAACTCTAAACCTTGTATTGAACTCATTGCTTTAGATATGAGGTCAGGAAGTTTAACATTGACATGTATTACTTCGGAATATTTTCTTTAGGTTGTTTGCCGAAATGTTTGTCTTTGGATTCCTATAGCCTACAATTGCAGAAATCTGATATATTGAGATAACATTGAGGAAACATGTACAAGACTGAAGGTCGTGTTATCCTTGAAGAGAGTGAAGGCATACAATGCTGTTAATGTCCTATCTTCCTAGTGTTCAATATATGTCTTGAGAGAACTTCCACTATCTCAGCCATATTGGAAAAAGGAAAAATTGAGAATATGATATTCCCAAATGTCTCCTATTAACTGCTAACCTTGTATTGAGCTCATTGCTGAAAGAAAGATGTCAGGACGTTTACCCTTGACACGTATTACTTCATAGAATTCTCTTCAGGTTGTTTGCCAAAATGTTTTTCTTTCGATTCGTATAGCCTACAATTGAAGGAATCTGACATATTGAGATAATCTTCAGGAAATACGTAGAAGATTCAAGTTTATATTATCCATGAAGAGAATAACAGGAAGCAATGCTGTTAATGTAATATCTTCCTAGAGTTCGATATATGTATAGAGTTACCGTCCACTATATCTGCCATATTGGGTCATGGAGCAGTGGAGTATGTGATATTTGCAAATATCTCCCAGGTTACTGCAAACCTTGTATTGAACTCATTGCTGCGGATAAGCTATGAGAAGATTTACCCTTTACATAAATTACCTCATTATTTTCTCTTCAAGTTACTTGCCAAAATGTGTGTATTTGGAATCCTATAGGCTCCAAATGAAGAACTCGTAAATATGGAGAGACCCTCCAAGAAATATGTACAAGAATGAAGCTCATATCAGCCACGAAATGAGTGAATTTAAACAATGATGTTAATATAATATCTTCCTTGTGTTCAATATCTTTCCTGAGATGCCTTCTATGAAAGCTACCCTTTAGGCCAATGGAACAATTGAGAATGAGATATTAACAAAAATTTCACAGATAACTGCAAACCTCTTATGGAGGTCACTGCTGCAGATAAGCTATGTGGAGTTTTACTCTTTACCCGTATTGCCTCACAGTTTTCTCTTTAGGTTATTTACCAAAAGGTGTTCATGTTGACTCTTACGGTCTACCAATGAAGAATTCCTAAATACTGAGATAACACCCTGAAAATATGTACAAGACTGAAGGTCCTAATATCCATGAAAAGAGTGAAGGGAGACAAGGATGTTAATGTAATATCGTCCTAGTTTTCAATGTATGTCTTGAAACAACTTCCCCTATATATATCAAAATGGCCAAAGTAGCCAATGAGTATGAGATATTCGCAAATATCTCCTACCGAACTGCAATCCTTGTATTGAGCTCATTGCTGCAGAGAAGATATCAGGAGGTTTACCCTTTACATGTATAACTGCAGAGTTTTCGCTTTAGGTTATTTGACAAAATGGTTTTATGTGGATTCCTATAGCCTACTTTTGAAGAAACCGTAAATATTAAGATAACCTTCTGGAAATTTGTAGAAGATTACAAATCATATTATCCATGAAGAGAGTCAAGGGAAGCAATGCTGCTAATGTCATATCTTCCTAGTGTTCAATGTATATCTTGAAACACCTTCCATATTGGACAAGGGAGCAATTGAGAATGATATTTTCCAATATCTCCGAGATAACTGCAAACCTTTTGTTGAGGTATTTGCGGCAGAGAAGATTTCTGGAGGTTTGCCCTGTACTTGTTATTACTTCAGAGTTTTCCCCTTAAGTTATTTGCCCAAATCAGTTTATTCAGATTTCTATGGCCTTCAATAGGAGAAATACCGTATATTGACATATCCTTCAGGACATATGCACAAGATTGTAACTCACATTACCCATGACAAGAGTGAAGGGAAATAAAGCTGTTAATGTCGTATCTTCTCAGTGTTCAATATATGTCTTGAGATACCTTCCACTCTATCTACCTTATGGGTCAAAGGAGCAAATGAAAATGTGATATTCCCAAATACCTGCTGCATAACCGCCAACCTTGTATTGAGCTCATTGCTGAGGAAAGATGTCAGGAGGTTTACCCTTGACAAGTACTACTTCATAGTATTCTCTTCAGGTTGTTTGCCAAAATGCTTTTCTTTCGATTCGTATAACCTACAATTGAAGAAATCTGACATATTGAGATAATCTTCAGGAAATACGTACAAGATTGAAGTTCCTATTATCCATGAATAGAATGAAGTGAAGCAATGCTGTTAAGGTCATATCTTCCTAGTGTTCGATATATGTATAGAGTGACCTTCCACTCTATCTGCCGTATTGCCTAAAGGAGCAGTGGAATATGTGATATTTGTAAATATCTCCCAGGTTACTGCAAACCTTGTATTGAACTCATTGCTGCAGATAAGCTATGAGGAGATTTAACCTTTACATGAATTACTTCAAAGTTTTCTCTCCAAGTTACTTGCCAAAAGGTGTGTATTTGGATTCCTATAGGTTGCAAATGAAGAACTCCTAAATATAGAGAGTCCCTCCAAGAAATATATACAAGAAGGAAGCTCATATCAGTCACGAAGTGAGTGAATTTAAACAATGCTGTCAATACAATATCTTCCTTGCGTTCAACATCGTTCCTGAGATTCCTTCTATAAAAGCTACCCTATAGGCGAATGGAACAATTGAGAATGAGATATTAACAAAAATTTCACAGATAACGGCAAACCTCATATGGAGGTCATTGCCGCAGCTAAGCTATGTGGAGGTTTACAATTTACCTGTATTACCTCACAGTTTTCTCTTTAGGTAATTTGCCCAAAGGTCTTCATGTTGACACTTACGGTCTACAAATGAAGAATTCCTAAATACTGGGATTACATCCAAGAAATATGTACAAGATTGAAGGTCCTAATATCCTTGAAGAGAGTGAAGGGAAACAAGGATGTTAATATAATATCGTCTTAGTTTTCAATGTATGTCTTGAAAAAACTTCCCCTGTATCTATCAAAAAGGCCAAAGTAGCCAATGAGTATGAGATATTCGCAAATATCTCCTACCTAACTGCAATCCTTGTATTGAGCTCATTGCTGCAGAGAAGATATCAGGAGGTTTGCCCTTTACATGTATAACTGCAGAGTTTTCGCTTTAGGTTATTTGACAAAATGATTTATTTGCATTCCAATAGAGTACTATTGAAGAAACCTTAAATATTGAGAAAACCTTCTTTAAATTTGTAGAAAATTACAAATCATATTATCCATGAAGAGAGTTAAGGGAAGCAATGCTGCTAATGTCATACATTCCTAGTGTTCAATGTATATCTTGAAACACCATCCAGTATTTCTCCCATACTGGCCAAGGGAGCAATTGAGAATGTGACATTTTGCAATATCTCTGAGATAACGGCAAACCTTTTGTTGAGATATTTGCTGCAGAGAAGATTTCTGGAGGTTTGCCCTGTACTTGTATTACTTCAAAGTTTTCCCCTTAAGTTATTTGCCAAAATGAGTTTTTTCGGATTACTATGGCCTTCAATACGAGAAATACCGTATATTGACATAACCTTCAGGACATATGCACAAGATTGTAACTCCTATTCCCCATGAAAAGAGTGAAGGGAAACAAAGCTGTTAATATCGTATCTTCCTAGTGTTCAATATATGTCCTGAGATACCTTCCACTCTATCTACCTTAGTAGGCAAAGGAGCAATTGAAAATGTAATATTCCCAGATATCTACTACGTAACTCTAAACCTTGTATTGAACTCATTGCTTTAGATATGAGGTCAGGAAGTTTAACATTGACATGTATTACTTCGGAATATTTTCTTTAGGTTGTTTGCCGAAATGTTTGTCTTTGGATTCCTATAGCCTACAATTGCAGAAATCTGATATATTGAGATAACATTGAGGAAACATGTACAAGACTGAAGGTCGTGTTATCCTTGAAGAGAGTGAAGGCATACAATGCTGTTAATGTCCTATCTTCCTAGTGTTCAATATATGTCTTGAGAGAACTTCCACTATCTCAGCCATATTGGAAAAAGGAAAAATTGAGAATATGATATTCCCAAATGTCTCCTATTAACTGCTAACCTTGTATTGAGCTCATTGCTGAAAGAAAGATGTCAGGACGTTTACCCTTGACACGTATTACTTCATAGAATTCTCTTCAGGTTGTTTGCCAAAATGTTTTTCTTTCGATTCGTATAGCCTACAATTGAAGGAATCTGACATATTGAGATAATCTTCAGGAAATACGTACAAGATTCAAGTTTATATTATCCATGAAGAGAATAACAGGAAGCAATGCTGTTAATGTAATATCTTCCTAGAGTTCGATATATGTATAGAGTTACCGTCCACTATATCTGCCATATTGGGTCATGGAGCAGTGGAGTATGTGATATTTGCAAATATCTCCCAGGTTACTGCAAACCTTGTATTGAACTCATTGCTGCGGATAAGCTATGAGAAGATTTACCCTTTACATAAATTACCTCATTATTTTCTCTTCAAGTTACTTGCCAAAATGTGTGTATTTGGAATCCTATAGGCTCCAAATGAAGAACTCGTAAATATGGAGAGACCCTCCAAGAAATATGTACAAGAATGAAGCTCATATCAGCCACGAAATGAGTGAATTTAAACAATGATGTTAATATAATATCTTCCTTGTGTTCAATATCTTTCCTGAGATGCCTTCTATGAAAGCTACCCTTTAGGCCAATGGAACAATTGAGAATGAGATATTAACAAAAATTTCACAGATAACTGCAAACCTCTTATGGAGGTCACTGCTGCAGATAAGCTATGTGGAGTTTTACTCTTTACCCGTATTGCCTCACAGTTTTCTCTTTAGGTTATTTACCAAAAGATGTTCATGTTGACTCTTACGGTCTACCAATGAAGAATTCCTAAATACTGAGATAACACCCTGAAAATATGTACAAGATTGAAGGTCCTAATATCCATGAAAAGAGTGAAGGGAAACAAGGATGTTAATGTAATATCGTCCTAGTTTTCAATGTATGTCTTGAAACAACTTCCCCTATATATATCAAAATGGCCAAAGTAGCCAATGAGTATGAGATATTCGCAAATATCTCCTACCGAACTGCAATCCTTGTATTGAGCTCATTGCTGCAGAGAAGATATCAGGAGGTTTACCCTTTACATGTATAACTGCAGAGTTTTCGCTTTAGGTTATTTGACAAAATGGTTTTATGTGGATTCCTATAGCCTACTTTTGAAGAAACCGTAAATATTAAGATAACCTTCTGGAAATTTGTAGAAGATTACAAATCATATTATCCATGAAGAGAGTCAAGGGAAGCAATGCTGCTAATGTCATATCTTCCTAGTGTTCAATGTATATCTTGAAACACCTTCCATATTGGACAAGGGAGCAATTGAGAATGATATTTTCCAATATCTCCGAGATAACTGCAAACCTTTTGTTGAGGTATTTGCGGCAGAGAAGATTTCTGGAGGTTTGCCCTGTACTTGTTATTACTTCAGAGTTTTCCCCTTAAGTTATTTGCCCAAATCAGTTTATTCAGATTTCTATGGCCTTCAATAGGAGAAATACCGTATATTGACATATCCTTCAGGACATATGCACAAGATTGTAACTCACATTACCCATGACAAGAGTGAAGGGAAATAAAGCTGTTAATGTCGTATCTTCTCAGTGTTCAATATATGTCTTGAGATACCTTCCACTCTATCTACCTTATGGGTCAAAGGAGCAAATGAAAATGTGATATTCCCAAATACCTGCTGCATAACCGCCAACCTTGTATTGAGCTCATTGCTGAGGAAAGATGTCAGGAGGTTTACCCTTGACAAGTACTACTTCATAGTATTCTCTTCAGGTTGTTTGCCAAAATGCTTTTCTTTCGATTCGTATAACCTACAATTGAAGAAATCTGACATATTGAGATAATCTTCAGGAAATACGTACAAGATTGAAGTTCCTATTATCCATGAATAGAATGAAGTGAAGCAATGCTGTTAAGGTCATATCTTCCTAGTGTTCGATATATGTATAGAGTGACCTTCCACTCTATCTGCCGTATTGCCTAAAGGAGCAGTGGAATATGTGATATTTGTAAATATCTCCCAGGTTACTGCAAACCTTGTATTGAACTCATTGCTGCAGATAAGCTATGAGGAGATTTAACCTTTACATGAATTACTTCAAAGTTTTCTCTCCAAGTTACTTGCCAAAAGGTGTGTATTTGGATTCCTATAGGTTGCAAATGAAGAACTCCTAAATATAGAGAGTCCCTCCAAGAAATATATACAAGAAGGAAGCTCATATCAGTCACGAAGTGAGTGAATTTAAACAATGCTGTCAATACAATATCTTCCTTGCGTTCAACATCGTTCCTGAGATTCCTTCTATAAAAGCTACCCTATAGGCGAATGGAACAATTGAGAATGAGATATTAACAAAAATTTCACAGATAACGGCAAACCTCATATGGAGGTCATTGCCGCAGCTAAGCTATGTGGAGGTTTACAATTTACCTGTATTACCTCACAGTTTTCTCTTTAGGTAATTTGCCCAAAGGTCTTCATGTTGACACTTACGGTCTACAAATGAAGAATTCCTAAATACTGGGATTACATCCAAGAAATATGTACAAGATTGAAGGTCCTAATATCCTTGAAGAGAGTGAAGGGAAACAAGGATGTTAATATAATATCGTCTTAGTTTTCAATGTATGTCTTGAAAAAACTTCCCCTGTATCTATCAAAAAGGCCAAAGTAGCCAATGAGTATGAGATATTCGCAAATATCTCCTACCTAACTGCAATCCTTGTATTGAGCTCATTGCTGCAGAGAAGATATCAGGAGGTTTGCCCTTTACATGTATAACTGCAGAGTTTTCGCTTTAGGTTATTTGACAAAATGATTTATTTGCATTCCAATAGAGTACTATTGAAGAAACCTTAAATATTGAGCAAACCTTCTTTAAATTTGTAGAAAATTACAAATCATATTATCCATGAAGAGAGTCAAGGGAAGCAATGCTGCTAATGTCATACATTCCTAGTGTTCAATGTATATCTTGAAACACCATCCAGTATTTCTCCCATACTGGCCAAGGGAGCAATTGAGAATGTGACATTTTGCAATATCTCTGAGATAACGGCAAACCTTTTGTTGAGATATTTGCTGCAGAGAAGATTTCTGGAGGTTTGCCCTGTACTTGTATTACTTCAAAGTTTTCCCCTTAAGTTATTTGCCAAAATGAGTTTTTTCGGATTACTATGGCCTTCAATACGAGAAATACCGTATATTGACATAACCTTCAGGACATATGCACAAGATTGTAACTCCTATTCCCCATGAAAAGAGTGAAGGGAAACAAAGCTGTTAATATCGTATCTTCCTAGTGTTCAATATATGTCCTGAGATACCTTCCACTCTATCTACCTTAGTAGGCAAAGGAGCAATTGAAAATGTAATATTCCCAGATATCTACTACGTAACTCTAAACCTTGTATTGAACTCATTGCTTTAGATATGAGGTCAGGAAGTTTAACATTGACATGTATTACTTCGGAATATTTTCTTTAGGTTGTTTGCTGAAATGTTTGTCTTTGGATTCCTATAGCCTACAATTGCAGAAATCTGATATATTGAGATAACATTGAGGAAACATGTACAAGACTGAAGGTCGTGTTATCCTTGAAGAGAGTGAAGGCATACAATGCTGTTAATGTCCTATCTTCCTAGTGTTCAATATATGTCTTGAGAGAACTTCCACTATCTCAGCCATATTGGAAAAAGGAAAAATTGAGAATATGATATTCCCAAATGTCTCCTATTAACTGCTAACCTTGTATTGAGCTCATTGCTGAAAGAAAGATGTCAGGACGTTTACCCTTGACACGTATTACTTCATAGAATTCTCTTCAGGTTGTTTGCCAAAATGTTTTTCTTTCGATTCGTATAGCCTACAATTGAAGGAATCTGACATATTGAGATAATCTTCAGGAAATACGTACAAGATTCAAGTTTATATTATCCATGAAGAGAATAACAGGAAGCAATGCTGTTAATGTAATATCTTCCTAGAGTTCGATATATGTATAGAGTTACCGTCCACTATATCTGCCATATTGGGTCATGGAGCAGTGGAGTATGTGATATTTGCAAATATCTCCCAGGTTACTGCAAACCTTGTATTGAACTCATTGCTGCGGATAAGCTATGAGAAGATTTACCCTTTACATAAATTACCTCATTATTTTCTCTTCAAGTTACTTGCCAAAATGTGTGTATTTGGAATCCTATAGGCTCCAAATGAAGAACTCGTAAATATGGAGAGACCCTCCAAGAAATATGTACAAGAATGAAGCTCATATCAGCCACGAAATGAGTGAATTTAAACAATGATGTTAATATAATATCTTCCTTGTGTTCAATATCTTTCCTGAGATGCCTTCTATGAAAGCTACCCTTTAGGCCAATGGAACAATTGAGAATGAGATATTAACAAAAATTTCACAGATAACTGCAAACCTCTTATGGAGGTCACTGCTGCAGATAAGCTATGTGGAGTTTTACTCTTTACCCGTATTGCCTCACAGTTTTCTCTTTAGGTTATTTACCAAAAGATGTTCATGTTGACTCTTACGGTCTACCAATGAAGAATTCCTAAATACTGAGATAACACCCTGAAAATATGTACAAGACTGAAGGTCCTAATATCCATGAAAAGAGTGAAGGGAAACAAGGATGTTAATGTAATATCGTCCTAGTTTTCAATGTATGTCTTGAAACAACTTCCCCTATATATATCAAAATGGCCAAAGTAGCCAATGAGTATGAGATATTCGCAAATATCTCCTACCGAACTGCAATCCTTGTATTGAGCTCATTGCTGCAGAGAAGATATCAGGAGGTTTACCCTTTACATGTATAACTGCAGAGTTTTCGCTTTAGGTTATTTGACAAAATGGTTTTATGTGGATTCCTATAGCCTACTTTTGAAGAAACCGTAAATATTAAGATAACCTTCTGGAAATTTGTAGAAGATTACAAATCATATTATCCATGAAGAGAGTCAAGGGAAGCAATGCTGCTAATGTCATATCTTCCTAGTGTTCAATGTATATCTTGAAACACCTTCCATATTGGACAAGGGAGCAATTGAGAATGATATTTTCCAATATCTCCGAGATAACTGCAAACCTTTTGTTGAGGTATTTGCGGCAGAGAAGATTTCTGGAGGTTTGCCCTGTACTTGTTATTACTTCAGAGTTTTCCCCTTAAGTTATTTGCCCAAATCAGTTTATTCAGATTTCTATGGCCTTCAATAGGAGAAATACCGTATATTGACATATCCTTCAGGACATATGCACAAGATTGTAACTCACATTACCCATGACAAGAGTGAAGGGAAATAAAGCTGTTAATGTCGTATCTTCTCAGTGTTCAATATATGTCTTGAGATACCTTCCACTCTATCTACCTTATGGGTCAAAGGAGCAAATGAAAATGTGATATTCCCAAATACCTGCTGCATAACCGCCAACCTTGTATTGAGCTCATTGCTGAGGAAAGATGTCAGGAGGTTTACCCTTGACAAGTACTACTTCATAGTATTCTCTTCAGGTTGTTTGCCAAAATGCTTTTCTTTCGATTCGTATAACCTACAATTGAAGAAATCTGACATATTGAGATAATCTTCAGGAAATACGTACAAGATTGAAGTTCCTATTATCCATGAATAGAATGAAGTGAAGCAATGCTGTTAATGTCATATCTTCCTAGTGTTCGATATATGTATAGAGTGACCTTCCACTCTATCTGCCTTATTGCCTAAAGGAGCAGTGGAATATGTGATATTTGTAAATATCTCCCAGGTTACTGCAAACCTTGTATTGAACTCATTGCTGCAGATAAGCTATGAGGAGATTTAACCTTTACATGAATTACTTCAAAGTTTTCTCTCCAAGTTACTTGCCAAAAGGTGTGTATTTGGATTCCTATAGGTTGCAAATGAAGAACTCCTAAATATAGAGAGTCCCTCCAAGAAATATATACAAGAAGGAAGCTCATATCAGTCACGAAGTGAGTGAATTTAAACAATGCTGTCAATACAATATCTTCCTTGCGTTCAACATCGTTCCTGAGATTCCTTCTATAAAAGCTACCCTTTAGGCCAATGGAACAATTGAGAATGAGATATTAACAAAAATTTCACAGATAACGGCAAACCTCATATGGAGGTCATTGCCGCAGATAAGCTATGTGGAGGTTTACCATTTACCTGTATTACCTCACAGTTTTCTCTTTAGGTAATTTGCCTAAAGGTCTTCATGTTGACACTTACGGTCTACAAATGAAGAATTCCTAAATACTGAGATTACATCCAGGAAATATGTACAAGATTGAAGGTCCTAATATCCTTGAAGAGAGTGAAGGGAAACAAGGATGTTAATATAATATCGTCTTAGTTTTCAATGTATGTCTTGAAAAAACTTCCCCTGTATCTATCAAAAAGGCCAAAGTAGCCAATGAGTATGAGATATTCGCAAATATCTCCTACCTAACTGCAATCCTTGTATTGAGCTCATTGCTGCAGAGAAGATATCAGGAGGTTTGCCCTTTACATGTATAACTGCAGAGTTTTCGCTTTAGGTTATTTGACAAAATGATTTATTTGCATTCCAATAGAGTACTATTGAAGAAACCTTAAATATTGAGCAAACCTTCTTTAAATTTGTAGAAAATTACAAATCATATTATCCATGAAGAGAGTCAAGGGAAGCAATGCTGCTAATGTCATACATTCCTAGTGTTCAATGTATATCTTGAAACACCATCCAGTATTTCTCCCATACTGGCCAAGGGAGCAATTGAGAATGTGACATTTTGCAATATCTCTGAGATAACGGCAAACCTTTTGTTGAGATATTTGCTGCAGAGAAGATTTCTGGAGGTTTGCCCTGTACTTGTATTACTTCAAAGTTTTCCCCTTAAGTTATTTGCCAAAATGAGTTTTTTCGGATTACTATGGCCTTCAATACGAGAAATACCGTATATTGACATAACCTTCAGGACATATGCACAAGATTGTAACTCCTATTCCCCATGAAAAGAGTGAAGGGAAACAAAGCTGTTAATATCGTATCTTCCTAGTGTTCAATATATGTCCTGAGATACCTTCCACTCTATCTACCTTAGTAGGCAAAGGAGCAATTGAAAATGTAATATTCCCAGATATCTACTACGTAACTCTAAACCTTGTATTGAACTCATTGCTTTAGATATGAGGTCAGGAAGTTTAACATTGACATGTATTACTTCGGAATATTTTCTTTAGGTTGTTTGCCGAAATGTTTGTCTTTGGATTCCTATAGCCTACAATTGCAGAAATCTGATATATTGAGATAACATTGAGGAAACATGTACAAGACTGAAGGTCGTGTTATCCTTGAAGAGAGTGAAGGCATACAATGCTGTTAATGTCCTATCTTCCTAGTGTTCAATATATGTCTTGAGAGAACTTCCACTATCTCAGCCATATTGGAAAAAGGAAAAATTGAGAATATGATATTCCCAAATGTCTCCTATTAACTGCTAACCTTGTATTGAGCTCATTGCTGAAAGAAAGATGTCAGGACGTTTACCCTTGACACGTATTACTTCATAGAATTCTCTTCAGGTTGTTTGCCAAAATGTTTTTCTTTCGATTCGTATAGCCTACAATTGAAGGAATCTGACATATTGAGATAATCTTCAGGAAATACGTACAAGATTCAAGTTTATATTACCCATGAAGAGAATAACAGGAAGCAATGCTGCTAATGTCATATCTTCCTAGTGTTCAATGTATATCTTGAAACACCTTCCATATTGGACAAGGGAGCAATTGAGAATGATATTTTCCAATATCTCCGAGATAACTGCAAACCTTTTTTTGAGGTATTAGCGGCAGAGAAGATTTCTGGAGGTTTGCCCTGTACTTGTTATTACTTCAGAGTTTTCCCCTTAAGTTATTTGCCCAAATCAGTTTATTCAGATTTCTATGGCCTTCAATAGGAGAAATACCGTATATTGACATATCCTTCAGGACATATGCACAAGATTGTAACTCACATTACCCATGACAAGAGTGAAGGGAAATAAAGCTGTTAATGTCGTATCTTCTCAGTGTTCAATATATGTCTTGAGATACCTTCCACTCTATCTACCTTATGGGTCAAAGGAGCAAATGAAAATGTGATATTCCCAAATACCTGCTGCATAACCGCCAACCTTGTATTGAGCTCATTGCTGAGGAAAGATGTCAGGAGGTTTACCCTTGACAAGTACTACTTCATAGTATTCTCTTCAGGTTGTTTGCCAAAATGCTTTTCTTTCGATTCGTATAACCTACAATTGAAGAAATCTGACATATTGAGATAATCTTCAGGAAATACGTACAAGATTGAAGTTCCTATTATCCATGAATAGAATGAAGTGAAGCAATGCTGTTAATGTCATATCTTCCTAGTGTTCGATATATGTATAGAGTGACCTTCCACTCTATCTGCCGTATTGCCTAAAGGAGCAGTGGAATATGTGATATTTGTAAATATCTCCCAGGTTACTGCAAACCTTGTATTGAACTCATTGCTGCAGATAAGCTATGAGGAGATTTAACCTTTACATGAATTACTTCAAAGTTTTCTCTCCAAGTTACTTGCCAAAAGGTGTGTATTTGGATTCCTATAGGTTGCAAATGAAGAACTCCTAAATATAGAGAGTCCCTCCAAGAAATATATACAAGAAGGAAGCTCATATCAGTCACGAAGTGAGTGAATTTAAACAATGCTGTCAATACAATATCTTCCTTGCGTTCAACATCGTTCCTGAGATTCCTTCTATAAAAGCTACCCTATAGGCGAATGGAACAATTGAGAATGAGATATTAACAAAAATTTCACAGATAACGGCAAACCTCATATGGAGGTCATTGCCGCAGCTAAGCTATGTGGAGGTTTACCATTTACCTGTATTACCTCACAGTTTTCTCTTTAGGTAATTTGCCCAAAGGTCTTCATGTTGACACTTACGGTCTACAAATGAAGAATTCCTAAATACTGAGATTACATCCAGGAAATATGTACAAGATTGAAGGTCCTAATACCCTTGAAGAGAGTGAAGGGAAACAAGGATGTTAATATAATATCGTCTTAGTTTTCAATGTATGTCTTGAAAAAACTTCCCCTATATCTAACAAAAAGGCCAAAGTAGCCAATGAGTATGAGATATTCGCAAATATCTCCTACCTAACTGCAATCCTTGTATTGAGCTCATTGCTGCAGAGAAGATATCAGGAGGTTTGCCCTTTACATGTATAACTGCAGAGTTTTCGCTTTAGGTTATTTGACAAAATGATTTATTTGCATTCCAATAGAGTACTATTGAAGAAACCTTAAATATTGAGAAAACCTTCTTTAAATTTGTAGAAAATTACAAATCATATTATCCATGAAGAGAGTTAAGGGAAGCAATGCTGCTAATGTCATACATTCCTAGTGTTCAATGTATATCTTGAAACACCATCCAGTATTTCTCCCATACTGGCCAAGGGAGCAATTGAGAATGTGACATTTTGCAATATCTCTGAGATAACGGCAAACCTTTTGTTGAGATATTTGCTGCAGAGGAGATTTCTGGAGGTTTGCCCTGTACTTGTATTACTTCAAAGTTTTCCCCTTAAGTTATTTGCCAAAATGAGTTTTTTCGGATTACTATGGCCTTCAATACGAGAAATACCGTATATTGACATAACCTTCAGGACATATGCACAAGATTGTAACTCCTATTCCCCATGAAAAGAGTGAAGGGAAACAAAGCTGTTAATATCGTATCTTCCTAGTGTTCAATATATGTCCTGAGATACCTTCCACTCTATCTACCTTAGTAGGCAAAGGAGCAATTGAAAATGTAATATTCCCAGATATCTACTACGTAACTCTAAACCTTGTATTGAACTCATTGCTTTAGATATGAGGTCAGGAAGTTTAACATTGACATGTATTACTTCGGAATATTTTCTTTAGGTTGTTTGCCGAAATGTTTGTCTTTGGATTCCTATAGCCTACAATTGCAGAAATCTGATATATTGAGATAACATTGAGGAAACATGTACAAGACTGAAGGTCGTGTTATCCTTGAAGAGAGTGAAGGCATACAATGCTGTTAATGTCCTATCTTCCTAGTGTTCAATATATGTCTTGAGAGAACTTCCACTATCTCAGCCATATTGGAAAAAGGAAAAATTGAGAATATGATATTCCCAAATGTCTCCTATTAACTGCTAACCTTGTATTGAGCTCATTGCTGAAAGAAAGATGTCAGGACGTTTACCCTTGACACGTATTACTTCATAGAATTCTCTTCAGGTTGTTTGCCAAAATGTTTTTCTTTCGATTCGTATAGCCTACAATTGAAGGAATCTGACATATTGAGATAATCTTCAGGAAATACGTACAAGATTCAAGTTTATATTATCCATGAAGAGAATAACAGGAAGCAATGCTGTTAATGTAATATCTTCCTAGAGTTCGATATATGTATAGAGTTACCGTCCACTATATCTGCCATATTGGGTCATGGAGCAGTGGAGTATGTGATATTTGCAAATATCTCCCAGGTTACTGCAAACCTTGTATTGAACTCATTGCTGCGGATAAGCTATGAGAAGATTTACCCTTTACATAAATTACCTCATTATTTTCTCTTCAAGTTACTTGCCAAAATGTGTGTATTTGGAATCCTATAGGCTCCAAATGAAGAACTCGTAAATATGGAGAGACCCTCCAAGAAATATGTACAAGAATGAAGCTCATATCAGCCACGAAATGAGTGAATTTAAACAATGATGTTAATATAATATCTTCCTTGTGTTCAATATCTTTCCTGAGATGCCTTCTATGAAAGCTACCCTTTAGGCCAATGGAACAATTGAGAATGAGATATTAACAAAAATTTCACAGATAACTGCAAACCTCTTATGGAGGTCACTGCTGCAGATAAGCTATGTGGAGTTTTACTCTTTACCCGTATTGCCTCACAGTTTTCTCTTTAGGTTATTTACCAAAAGGTGTTCATGTTGACTCTTACGGTCTACCAATGAAGAATTCCTAAATACTGAGATAACACCCTGAAAATATGTACAAGACTGAAGGTCCTAATATCCATGAAAAGAGTGAAGGGAAACAAGGATGTTAATGTAATATCGTCCTAGTTTTCAATGTATGTCTTGAAACAACTTCCCCTATATATATCAAAATGGCCAAAGTAGCCAATGAGTATGAGATATTCGCAAATATCTCCTACCGAACTGCAATCCTTGTATTGAGCTCATTGCTGCAGAGAAGATATCAGGAGGTTTACCCTTTACATGTATAACTGCAGAGTTTTCGCTTTAGGTTATTTGACAAAATGGTTTTATGTGGATTCCTATAGCCTACTTTTGAAGAAACCGTAAATATTAAGATAACCTTCTGGAAATTTGTAGAAGATTACAAATCATATTATCCATGAAGAGAGTCAAGGGAAGCAATGCTGCTAATGTCATATCTTCCTAGTGTTCAATGTATATCTTGAAACACCTTCCATATTGGACAAGGGAGCAATTGAGAATGATATTTTCCAATATCTCCGAGATAACTGCAAACCTTTTGTTGAGGTATTTGCGGCAGAGAAGATTTCTGGAGGTTTGCCCTGTACTTGTTATTACTTCAGAGTTTTCCCCTTAAGTTATTTGCCCAAATCAGTTTATTCAGATTTCTATGGCCTTCAATAGGAGAAATACCGTATATTGACATATCCTTCAGGACATATGCACAAGATTGTAACTCACATTACCCATGACAAGAGTGAAGGGAAATAAAGCTGTTAATGTCGTATCTTCTCAGTGTTCAATATATGTCTTGAGATACCTTCCACTCTATCTACCTTATGGGTCAAAGGAGCAAATGAAAATGTGATATTCCCAAATACCTGCTGCATAACCGCCAACCTTGTATTGAGCTCATTGCTGAGGAAAGATGTCAGGAGGTTTACCCTTGACAAGTACTACTTCATAGTATTCTCTTCAGGTTGTTTGCCAAAATGCTTTTCTTTCGATTCGTATAACCTACAATTGAAGAAATCTGACATATTGAGATAATCTTCAGGAAATACGTACAAGATTGAAGTTCCTATTATCCATGAATAGAATGAAGTGAAGCAATGCTGTTAATGTCATATCTTCCTAGTGTTCGATATATGTATAGAGTGACCTTCCACTCTATCTGCCGTATTGCCTAAAGGAGCAGTGGAATATGTGATATTTGTAAATATCTCCCAGGTTACTGCAAACCTTGTATTGAACTCATTGCTGCAGATAAGCTATGAGGAGATTTAACCTTTACATGAATTACTTCAAAGTTTTCTCTCCAAGTTACTTGCCAAAAGGTGTGTATTTGGATTCCTATAGGTTGCAAATGAAGAACTCCTAAATATAGAGAGTCCCTCCAAGAAATATATACAAGAAGGAAGCTCATATCAGTCACGAAGTGAGTGAATTTAAACAATGCTGTCAATACAATATCTTCCTTGCGTTCAACATCGTTCCTGAGATTCCTTCTATAAAAGCTACCCTATAGGCGAATGGAACAATTGAGAATGAGATATTAACAAAAATTTCACAGATAACGGCAAACCTCATATGGAGGTCATTGCCGCAGCTAAGCTATGTGGAGGTTTACCATTTACCTGTATTACCTCACAGTTTTCTCTTTAGGTAATTTGCCCAAAGGTCTTCATGTTGACACTTACGGTCTACAAATGAAGAATTCCTAAATACTGAGATTACATCCAGGAAATATGTACAAGATTGAAGGTCCTAATACCCTTGAAGAGAGTGAAGGGAAACAAGGATGTTAATATAATATCGTCTTAGTTTTCAATGTATGTCTTGAAAAAACTTCCCCTGTATCTATCAAAAAGGCCAAAGTAGCCAATGAGTATGAGATATTCGCAAATATCTCCTACCTAACTGCAATCCTTGTATTGAGCTCATTGCTGCAGAGAAGATATCAGGAGGTTTGCCCTTTACATGTATAACTGCAGAGTTTTCGCTTTAGGTTATTTGACAAAATGATTTATTTGCATTCCAATAGAGTACTATTGAAGAAACCTTAAATATTGAGAAAACCTTCTTTAAATTTGTAGAAAATTACAAATCATATTATCCATGAAGAGAGTTAAGGGAAGCAATGCTGCTAATGTCATACATTCCTAGTGTTCAATGTATATCTTGAAACACCATCCAGTATTTCTCCCATACTGGCCAAGGGAGCAATTGAGAATGTGACATTTTGCAATATCTCTGAGATAACGGCAAACCTTTTGTTGAGATATTTGCTGCAGAGAAGATTTCTGGAGGTTTGCCCTGTACTTGTATTACTTCAAAGTTTTCCCCTTAAGTTATTTGCCAAAATGAGTTTTTTCGGATTACTATGGCCTTCAATACGAGAAATACCATATATTGACATAACCTTCAGGACATATGCACAAGATTGTAACTCCTATTCCCCATGAAAAGAGTGAAGGGAAACAAAGCTGTTAATATCGTATCTTCCTAGTGTTCAATATATGTCCTGAGATACCTTCCACTCTATCTACCTTAGTAGGCAAAGGAGCAATTGAAAATGTAATATTCCCAGATATCTACTACGTAACTCTAAACCTTGTATTGAACTCATTGCTTTAGATATGAGGTCAGGAAGTTTAACATTGACATGTATTACTTCGGAATATTTTCTTTAGGTTGTTTGCCGAAATGTTTGTCTTTGGATTCCTATAGCCTACAATTGCAGAAATCTGATATATTGAGATAACATTGAGGAAACATGTACAAGACTGAAGGTCGTGTTATCCTTGAAGAGAGTGAAGGCATACAATGCTGCTAATGTCCTATCTTCCTAGTGTTCAATATATGTCTTGAGAGAACTTCCACTATCTCAGCCATATTGGAAAAAGGAAAAATTGAGAATATGATATTCCCAAATGTCTCCTACTAACTGCTAACCTTGTATTGAGCTCATTGCTGAAAGAAAGATGTCAGGACGTTTACCCTTGACACGTATTACTTCATAGAATTCTCTTCAGGTTGTTTGCCAAAATGTTTTTCTTTCGATTCGTATAGCCTACAATTGAAGGAATCTGACATATTGAGATAATCTTCAGGAAATACGTACAAGATTCAAGTTTATATTACCCATGAAGAGAATAACAGGAAGCAATGCTGCTAATGTCATATCTTCCTAGTGTTCAATGTATATCTTGAAACACCTTCCATATTGGACAAGGGAGCAATTGAGAATGATATTTTCCAATATCTCCGAGATAACTGCAAACCTTTTGTTGAGGTATTTGCGGCAGAGAAGATTTCTGGAGGTTTGCCCTGTACTTGTTATTACTTCAGAGTTTTCCCCTTAAGTTATTTGCCCAAATCAGTTTATTCAGATTTCTATGGCCTTCAATAGGAGAAATACCGTATATTGACATATCCTTCAGGACATATGCACAAGATTGTAACTCACATTACCCATGACAAGAGTGAAGGGAAATAAAGCTGTTAATGTCGTATCTTCTTAGTGTTCAATATATGTCTTGAGATACCTTCCACTCTATCTACCTTATGGGTCAAAGGAGCAAATGAAAATGTGATATTCCCAAATACCTGCTGCATAACCGCCAACCTTGTATTGAGCTCATTGCTGAGGAAAGATGTCAGGAGGTTTACCCTTGACAAGTACTACTTCATAGTATTCTCTTCAGGTTGTTTGCCAAAATGCTTTTCTTTCGATTCGTATAACCTACAATTGAAGAAATCTGACATATTGAGATAATCTTCAGGAAATACGTACAAGATTGAAGTTCCTATTATCCATGAATAGAATGAAGTGAAGCAATGCTGTTAATGTCATATCTTCCTAGTGTTCGATATATGTATAGAGTGACCTTCCACTCTATCTGCCGTATTGCCTAAAGGAGCAGTGGAATATGTGATATTTGTAAATATCTCCCAGGTTACTGCAAACCTTGTATTGAACTCATTGCTGCAGATAAGCTATGAGGAGATTTAACCTTTACATGAATTACTTCAAAGTTTTCTCTCCAAGTTACTTGCCAAAAGGTGTGTATTTGGATTCCTATAGGTTGCAAATGAAGAACTCCTAAATATAGAGAGTCCCTCCAAGAAATATATACAAGAAGGAAGCTCATATCAGTCACGAAGTGAGTGAATTTAAACAATGCTGTCAATACAATATCTTCCTTGCGTTCAACATCGTTCCTGAGATTCCTTCTATAAAAGCTACCCTATAGGCGAATGGAACAATTGAGAATGAGATATTAACAAAAATTTCACAGATAACGGCAAACCTCATATGGAGGTCATTGCCGCAGCTAAGCTATGTGGAGGTTTACCATTTACCTGTATTACCTCACAGTTTTCTCTTTAGGTAATTTGCCCAAAGGTCTTCATGTTGACACTTACGGTCTACAAATGAAGAATTCCTAAATACTGAGATTACATCCAGGAAATATGTACAAGATTGAAGGTCCTAATACCCTTGAAGAGAGTGAAGGGAAACAAGGATGTTAATATAATATCGTCTTAGTTTTCAATGTATGTCTTGAAAAAACTTCCCCTATATCTAACAAAAAGGCCAAAGTAGCCAATGAGTATGAGATATTCGCAAATATCTCCTACCTAACTGCAATCCTTGTATTGAGCTCATTGCTGCAGAGAAGATATCAGGAGGTTTGCCCTTTACATGTATAACTGCAGAGTTTTCGCTTTAGGTTATTTGACAAAATGATTTATTTGCATTCCAATAGAGTACTATTGAAGAAACCTTAAATATTGAGAAAACCTTCTTTAAATTTGTAGAAAATTACAAATCATATTATCCATGAAGAGAGTTAAGGGAAGCAATGCTGCTAATGTCATACATTCCTAGTGTTCAATGTATATCTTGAAACACCATCCAGTATTTCTCCCATACTGGCCAAGGGAGCAATTGAGAATGTGACATTTTGCAATATCTCTGAGATAACGGCAAACCTTTTGTTGAGATATTTGCTGCAGAGGAGATTTCTGGAGGTTTGCCCTGTACTTGTATTACTTCAAAGTTTTCCCCTTAAGTTATTTGCCAAAATGAGTTTTTTCGGATTACTATGGCCTTCAATACGAGAAATACCGTATATTGACATAACCTTCAGGACATATGCACAAGATTGTAACTCCTATTCCCCATGAAAAGAGTGAAGGGAAACAAAGCTGTTAATATCGTATCTTCCTAGTGTTCAATATATGTCCTGAGATACCTTCCACTCTATCTACCTTAGTAGGCAAAGGAGCAATTGAAAATGTAATATTCCCAGATATCTACTACGTAACTCTAAACCTTGTATTGAACTCATTGCTTTAGATATGAGGTCAGGAAGTTTAACATTGACATGTATTACTTCGGAATATTTTCTTTAGGTTGTTTGCCGAAATGTTTGTCTTTGGATTCCTATAGCCTACAATTGCAGAAATCTGATATATTGAGATAACATTGAGGAAACATGTACAAGACTGAAGGTCGTGTTATCCTTGAAGAGAGTGAAGGCATACAATGCTGTTAATGTCCTATCTTCCTAGTGTTCAATATATGTCTTGAGAGAACTTCCACTATCTCAGCCATATTGGAAAAAGGAAAAATTGAGAATATGATATTCCCAAATGTCTCCTATTAACTGCTAACCTTGTATTGAGCTCATTGCTGAAAGAAAGATGTCAGGACGTTTACCCTTGACACGTATTACTTCATAGAATTCTCTTCAGGTTGTTTGCCAAAATGTTTTTCTTTCGATTCGTATAGCCTACAATTGAAGGAATCTGACATATTGAGATAATCTTCAGGAAATACGTACAAGATTCAAGTTTATATTATCCATGAAGAGAATAACAGGAAGCAATGCTGTTAATGTAATATCTTCCTAGAGTTCGATATATGTATAGAGTTACCGTCCACTATATCTGCCATATTGGGTCATGGAGCAGTGGAGTATGTGATATTTGCAAATATCTCCCAGGTTACTGCAAACCTTGTATTGAACTCATTGCTGCGGATAAGCTATGAGAAGATTTACCCTTTACATAAATTACCTCATTATTTTCTCTTCAAGTTACTTGCCAAAATGTGTGTATTTGGAATCCTATAGGCTCCAAATGAAGAACTCGTAAATATGGAGAGACCCTCCAAGAAATATGTACAAGAATGAAGCTCATATCAGCCACGAAATGAGTGAATTTAAACAATGATGTTAATATAATATCTTCCTTGTGTTCAATATCTTTCCTGAGATGCCTTCTATGAAAGCTACCCTTTAGGCCAATGGAACAATTGAGAATGAGATATTAACAAAAATTTCACAGATAACTGCAAACCTCTTATGGAGGTCACTGCTGCAGATAAGCTATGTGGAGTTTTACTCTTTACCCGTATTGCCTCACAGTTTTCTCTTTAGGTTATTTACCAAAAGGTGTTCATGTTGACTCTTACGGTCTACCAATGAAGAATTCCTAAATACTGAGATAACACCCTGAAAATATGTACAAGACTGAAGGTCCTAATATCCATGAAAAGAGTGAAGGGAAACAAGGATGTTAATGTAATATCGTCCTAGTTTTCAATGTATGTCTTGAAACAACTTCCCCTATATATATCAAAATGGCCAAAGTAGCCAATGAGTATGAGATATTCGCAAATATCTCCTACCGAACTGCAATCCTTGTATTGAGCTCATTGCTGCAGAGAAGATATCAGGAGGTTTACCCTTTACATGTATAACTGCAGAGTTTTCGCTTTAGGTTATTTGACAAAATGGTTTTATGTGGATTCCTATAGCCTACTTTTGAAGAAACCGTAAATATTAAGATAACCTTCTGGAAATTTGTAGAAGATTACAAATCATATTATCCATGAAGAGAGTCAAGGGAAGCAATGCTGCTAATGTCATATCTTCCTAGTGTTCAATGTATATCTTGAAACACCTTCCATATTGGACAAGGGAGCAATTGAGAATGATATTTTCCAATATCTCCGAGATAACTGCAAACCTTTTGTTGAGGTATTTGCGGCAGAGAAGATTTCTGGAGGTTTGCCCTGTACTTGTTATTACTTCAGAGTTTTCCCCTTAAGTTATTTGCCCAAATCAGTTTATTCAGATTTCTATGGCCTTCAATAGGAGAAATACCGTATATTGACATATCCTTCAGGACATATGCACAAGATTGTAACTCACATTACCCATGACAAGAGTGAAGGGAAATAAAGCTGTTAATGTCGTATCTTCTCAGTGTTCAATATATGTCTTGAGATACCTTCCACTCTATCTACCTTATGGGTCAAAGGAGCAAATGAAAATGTGATATTCCCAAATACCTGCTGCATAACCGCCAACCTTGTATTGAGCTCATTGCTGAGGAAAGATGTCAGGAGGTTTACCCTTGACAAGTACTACTTCATAGTATTCTCTTCAGGTTGTTTGCCAAAATGCTTTTCTTTCGATTCGTATAACCTACAATTGAAGAAATCTGACATATTGAGATAATCTTCAGGAAATACGTACAAGATTGAAGTTCCTATTATCCATGAATAGAATGAAGTGAAGCAATGCTGTTAATGTCATATCTTCCTAGTGTTCGATATATGTATAGAGTGACCTTCCACTCTATCTGCCGTATTGCCTAAAGGAGCAGTGGAATATGTGATATTTGTAAATATCTCCCAGGTTACTGCAAACCTTGTATTGAACTCATTGCTGCAGATAAGCTATGAGGAGATTTAACCTTTACATGAATTACTTCAAAGTTTTCTCTCTAAGTTACTTGCCAAAAGGTGTGTATTTGGATTCCTATAGGTTGCAAATGAAGAACTCCTAAATATAGAGAGTCCCTCCAAGAAATATATACAAGAAGGAAGCTCATATCAGTCACGAAGTGAGTGAATTAAAACAATGCTGTCAATACAATATCTTCCTTGCGTTCAACATCGTTCCTGAGATTCCTTCTATAAAAGCTACCCTATAGGCGAATGGAACAATTGAGAATGAGATATTAACAAAAATTTCACAGATAACGGCAAACCTCATATGGAGGTCATTGCCGCAGCTAAGCTATGTGGAGGTTTACCATTTACCTGTATTACCTCACAGTTTTCTCTTTAGGTAATTTGCCCAAAGGTCTTCATGTTGACACTTACGGTCTACAAATGAAGAATTCCTAAATACTGAGATTACATCCAGGAAATATGTACAAGATTGAAGGTCCTAATACCCTTGAAGAGAGTGAAGGGAAACAAGGATGTTAATATAATATCGTCTTAGTTTTCAATGTATGTCTTGAAAAAACTTCCCCTATATCTATCAAAAAGGCCAAAGTAGCCAATGAGTATGAGATATTCGCAAATATCTCCTACCTAACTGCAATCCTTGTATTGAGCTCATTGCTGCAGAGAAGATATCAGGAGGTTTGCCCTTTACATGTATAACTGCAGAGTTTTCGCTTTAGGTTATTTGACAAAATGATTTATTTGCATTCCAATAGAGTACTATTGAAGAAACCTTAAATATTGAGAAAACCTTCTTTAAATTTGTAGAAAATTACAAATCATATTATCCATGAAGAGAGTTAAGGGAAGCAATGCTGCTAATGTCATACATTCCTAGTGTTCAATGTATATCTTGAAACACCATCCAGTATTTCTCCCATACTGGCCAAGGGAGCAATTGAGAATGTGACATTTTGCAATATCTCTGAGATAACGGCAAACCTTTTGTTGAGATATTTGCTGCAGAGGAGATTTCTGGAGGTTTGCCCTGTACTTGTATTACTTCAAAGTTTTCCCCTTAAGTTATTTGCCAAAATGAGTTTTTTCGGATTACTATGGCCTTCAATACGAGAAATACCGTATATTGACATAACCTTCAGGACATATGCACAAGATTGTAACTCCTATTCCCCATGAAAAGAGTGAAGGGAAACAAAGCTGTTAATATCGTATCTTCCTAGTGTTCAATATATGTCCTGAGATACCTTCCACTCTATCTACCTTAGTAGGCAAAGGAGCAATTGAAAATGTAATATTCCCAGATATCTACTACGTAACTCTAAACCTTGTATTGAACTCATTGCTTTAGATATGAGGTCAGGAAGTTTAACATTGACATGTATTACTTCGGAATATTTTCTTTAGGTTGTTTGCCGAAATGTTTGTCTTTGGATTCCTATAGCCTACAATTGCAGAAATCTGATATATTGAGATAACATTGAGGAAACATGTACAAGACTGAAGGTCGTGTTATCCTTGAAGAGAGTGAAGGCATACAATGCTGTTAATGTCCTATCTTCCTAGTGTTCAATATATGTCTTGAGAGAACTTCCACTATCTCAGCCATATTGGAAAAAGGAAAAATTGAGAATATGATATTCCCAAATGTCTCCTATTAACTGCTAACCTTGTATTGAGCTCATTGCTGAAAGAAAGATGTCAGGACGTTTACCCTTGACACGTATTACTTCATAGAATTCTCTTCAGGTTGTTTGCCAAAATGTTTTTCTTTCGATTCGTATAGCCTACAATTGAAGGAATCTGACATATTGAGATAATCTTCAGGAAATACGTACAAGATTCAAGTTTATATTACCCATGAAGAGAATAACAGGAAGCAATGCTGCTAATGTCATATCTTCCTAGTGTTCAATGTATATCTTGAAACACCTTCCATATTGGACAAGGGAGCAATTGAGAATGATATTTTCCAATATCTCCGAGATAACTGCAAACCTTTTGTTGAGGTATTTGCGGCAGAGAAGATTTCTGGAGGTTTGCCCTGTACTTGTTATTACTTCAGAGTTTTCCCCTTAAGTTATTTGCCCAAATCAGTTTATTCAGATTTCTATGGCCTTCAATAGGAGAAATACCGTATATTGACATATCCTTCAGGACATATGCACAAGATTGTAACTCACATTACCCATGACAAGAGTGAAGGGAAATAAAGCTGTTAATGTCGTATCTTCTCAGTGTTCAATATATGTCTTGAGATACCTTCCACTCTATCTACCTTATGGGTCAAAGGAGCAAATGAAAATGTGATATTCCCAAATACCTGCTGCATAACCGCCAACCTTGTATTGAGCTCATTGCTGAGGAAAGATGTCAGGAGGTTTACCCTTGACAAGTACTACTTCATAGTATTCTCTTCAGGTTGTTTGCCAAAATGCTTTTCTTTCGATTCGTATAACCTACAATTGAAGAAATCTGACATATTGAGATAATCTTCAGGAAATACGTACAAGATTGAAGTTCCTATTATCCATGAATAGAATGAAGTGAAGCAATGCTGTTAATGTCATATCTTCCTAGTGTTCGATATATGTATAGAGTGACCTTCCACTCTATCTGCCGTATTGCCTAAAGGAGCAGTGGAATATGTGATATTTGTAAATATCTCCCAGGTTACTGCAAACCTTGTATTGAACTCATTGCTGCAGATAAGCTATGAGGAGATTTAACCTTTACATGAATTACTTCAAAGTTTTCTCTCCAAGTTACTTGCCAAAAGGTGTGTATTTGGATTCCTATAGGTTGCAAATGAAGAACTCCTAAATATAGAGAGTCCCTCCAAGAAATATATACAAGAAGGAAGCTCATATCAGTCACGAAGTGAGTGAATTTAAACAATGCTGTCAATACAATATCTTCCTTGCGTTCAACATCGTTCCTGAGATTCCTTCTATAAAAGCTACCCTATAGGCGAATGGAACAATTGAGAATGAGATATTAACAAAAATTTCACAGATAACGGCAAACCTCATATGGAGGTCATTGCCGCAGCTAAGCTATGTGGAGGTTTACCATTTACCTGTATTACCTCACAGTTTTCTCTTTAGGTAATTTGCCCAAAGGTCTTCATGTTGACACTTACGGTCTACAAATGAAGAATTCCTAAATACTGAGATTACATCCAGGAAATATGTACAAGATTGAAGGTCCTAATACCCTTGAAGAGAGTGAAGGGAAACAAGGATGTTAATATAATATCGTCTTAGTTTTCAATGTATGTCTTGAAAAAACTTCCCCTATATCTAACAAAAAGGCCAAAGTAGCCAATGAGTATGAGATATTCGCAAATATCTCCTACCTAACTGCAATCCTTGTATTGAGCTCATTGCTGCAGAGAAGATATCAGGAGGTTTGCCCTTTACATGTATAACTGCAGAGTTTTCGCTTTAGGTTATTTGACAAAATGATTTATTTGCATTCCAATAGAGTACTATTGAAGAAACCTTAAATATTGAGAAAACCTTCTTTAAATTTGTAGAAAATTACAAATCATATTATCCATGAAGAGAGTTAAGGGAAGCAATGCTGCTAATGTCATACATTCCTAGTGTTCAATGTATATCTTGAAACACCATCCAGTATTTCTCCCATACTGGCCAAGGGAGCAATTGAGAATGTGACATTTTGCAATATCTCTGAGATAACGGCAAACCTTTTGTTGAGATATTTGCTGCAGAGGAGATTTCTGGAGGTTTGCCCTGTACTTGTATTACTTCAAAGTTTTCCCCTTAAGTTATTTGCCAAAATGAGTTTTTTCGGATTACTATGGCCTTCAATACGAGAAATACCGTATATTGACATAACCTTCAGGACATATGCACAAGATTGTAACTCCTATTCCCCATGAAAAGAGTGAAGGGAAACAAAGCTGTTAATATCGTATCTTCCTAGTGTTCAATATATGTCCTGAGATACCTTCCACTCTATCTACCTTAGTAGGCAAAGGAGCAATTGAAAATGTAATATTCCCAGATATCTACTACGTAACTCTAAACCTTGTATTGAACTCATTGCTTTAGATATGAGGTCAGGAAGTTTAACATTGACATGTATTACTTCGGAATATTTTCTTTAGGTTGTTTGCCGAAATGTTTTTCTTTGGATTCCTATAGCCTACAATTGCAGAAATCTGATATATTGAGATAACATTGAGGAAACATGTACAAGACTGAAGGTCGTGTTATCCTTGAAGAGAGTGAAGGCATACAATGCTGTTAATGTCCTATCTTCCTAGTGTTCAATATATGTCTTGAGAGAACTTCCACTATCTCAGCCATATTGGAAAAAGGAAAAATTGAGAATATGATATTCCCAAATGTCTCCTATTAACTGCTAACCTTGTATTGAGCTCATTGCTGAAAGAAAGATGTCAGGACGTTTACCCTTGACACGTATTACTTCATAGAATTCTCTTCAGGTTGTTTGCCAAAATGTTTTTCTTTCGATTCGTATAGCCTACAATTGAAGGAATCTGACATATTGAGATAATCTTCAGGAAATACGTACAAGATTCAAGTTTATATTATCCATGAAGAGAATAACAGGAAGCAATGCTGTTAATGTAATATCTTCCTAGAGTTCGATATATGTATAGAGTTACCGTCCACTATATCTGCCATATTGGGTCATGGAGCAGTGGAGTATGTGATATTTGCAAATATCTCCCAGGTTACTGCAAACCTTGTATTGAACTCATTGCTGCGGATAAGCTATGAGAAGATTTACCCTTTACATAAATTACCTCATTATTTTCTCTTCAAGTTACTTGCCAAAATGTGTGTATTTGGAATCCTATAGGCTCCAAATGAAGAACTCGTAAATATGGAGAGACCCTCCAAGAAATATGTACAAGAATGAAGCTCATATCAGCCACGAAATGAGTGAATTTAAACAATGATGTTAATATAATATCTTCCTTGTGTTCAATATCTTTCCTGAGATGCCTTCTATGAAAGCTACCCTTTAGGCCAATGGAACAATTGAGAATGAGATATTAACAAAAATTTCACAGATAACTGCAAACCTCTTATGGAGGTCACTGCTGCAGATAAGCTATGTGGAGTTTTACTCTTTACCCGTATTGCCTCACAGTTTTCTCTTTAGGTTATTTACCAAAAGGTGTTCATGTTGACTCTTACGGTCTACCAATGAAGAATTCCTAAATACTGAGATAACACCCTGAAAATATGTACAAGACTGAAGGTCCTAATATCCATGAAAAGAGTGAAGGGAAACAAGGATGTTAATGTAATATCGTCCTAGTTTTCAATGTATGTCTTGAAACAACTTCCCCTATATATATCAAAATGGCCAAAGTAGCCAATGAGTATGAGATATTCGCAAATATCTCCTACCGAACTGCAATCCTTGTATTGAGCTCATTGCTGCAGAGAAGATATCAGGAGGTTTACCCTTTACATGTATAACTGCAGAGTTTTCGCTTTAGGTTATTTGACAAAATGGTTTTATGTGGATTCCTATAGCCTACTTTTGAAGAAACCGTAAATATTAAGATAACCTTCTGGAAATTTGTAGAAGATTACAAATCATATTATCCATGAAGAGAGTCAAGGGAAGCAATGCTGCTAATGTCATATCTTCCTAGTGTTCAATGTATATCTTGAAACACCTTCCATATTGGACAAGGGAGCAATTGAGAATGATATTTTCCAATATCTCCGAGATAACTGCAAACCTTTTGTTGAGGTATTTGCGGCAGAGAAGATTTCTGGAGGTTTGCCCTGTACTTGTTATTACTTCAGAGTTTTCCCCTTAAGTTATTTGCCCAAATCAGTTTATTCAGATTTCTATGGCCTTCAATAGGAGAAATACCGTATATTGACATATCCTTCAGGACATATGCACAAGATTGTAACTCACATTACCCATGACAAGAGTGAAGGGAAATAAAGCTGTTAATGTCGTATCTTCTCAGTGTTCAATATATGTCTTGAGATACCTTCCACTCTATCTACCTTATGGGTCAAAGGAGCAAATGAAAATGTGATATTCCCAAATACCTGCTGCATAACCGCCAACCTTGTATTGAGCTCATTGCTGAGGAAAGATGTCAGGAGGTTTACCCTTGACAAGTACTACTTCATAGTATTCTCTTCAGGTTGTTTGCCAAAATGCTTTTCTTTCGATTCGTATAACCTACAATTGAAGAAATCTGACATATTGAGATAATCTTCAGGAAATACGTACAAGATTGAAGTTCCTATTATCCATGAATAGAATGAAGTGAAGCAATGCTGTTAAGGTCATATCTTCCTAGTGTTCGATATATGTATAGAGTGACCTTCCACTCTATCTGCCGTATTGCCTAAAGGAGCAGTGGAATATGTGATATTTGTAAATATCTCCCAGGTTACTGCAAACCTTGTATTGAACTCATTGCTGCAGATAAGCTATGAGGAGATTTAACCTTTACATGAATTACTTCAAAGTTTTCTCTCCAAGTTACTTGCCAAAAGGTGTGTATTTGGATTCCTATAGGTTGCAAATGAAGAACTCCTAAATATAGAGAGTCCCTCCAAGAAATATATACAAGAAGGAAGCTCATATCAGTCACGAAGTGAGTGAATTTAAACAATGCTGTCAATACAATATCTTCCTTGCGTTCAACATCGTTCCTGAGATTCCTTCTATAAAAGCTACCCTATAGGCGAATGGAACAATTGAGAATGAGATATTAACAAAAATTTCACAGATAACGGCAAACCTCATATGGAGGTCATTGCCGCAGCTAAGCTATGTGGAGGTTTACCATTTACCTGTATTACCTCACAGTTTTCTCTTTAGGTAATTTGCCCAAAGGTCTTCATGTTGACACTTACGGTCTACAAATGAAGAATTCCTAAATACTGAGATTACATCCAGGAAATATGTACAAGATTGAAGGTCCTAATACCCTTGAAGAGAGTGAAGGGAAACAAGGATGTTAATATAATATCGTCTTAGTTTTCAATGTATGTCTTGAAAAAACTTCCCCTATATCTAACAAAAAGGCCAAAGTAGCCAATGAGTATGAGATATTCGCAAATATCTCCTACCTAACTGCAATCCTTGTATTGAGCTCATTGCTGCAGAGAAGATATCAGGAGGTTTGCCCTTTACATGTATAACTGCAGAGTTTTCGCTTTAGGTTATTTGACAAAATGATTTATTTGCATTCCAATAGAGTACTATTGAAGAAACCTTAAATATTGAGAAAACCTTCTTTAAATTTGTAGAAAATTACAAATCATATTATCCATGAAGAGAGTTAAGGGAAGCAATGCTGCTAATGTCATACATTCCTAGTGTTCAATGTATATCTTGAAACACCATCCAGTATTTCTCCCATACTGGCCAAGGGAGCAATTGAGAATGTGACATTTTGCAATATCTCTGAGATAACGGCAAACCTTTTGTTGAGATATTTGCTGCAGAGGAGATTTCTGGAGGTTTGCCCTGTACTTGTATTACTTCAAAGTTTTCCCCTTAAGTTATTTGCCAAAATGAGTTTTTTCGGATTACTATGGCCTTCAATACGAGAAATACCGTATATTGACATAACCTTCAGGACATATGCACAAGATTGTAACTCCTATTCCCCATGAAAAGAGTGAAGGGAAACAAAGCTGTTAATATCGTATCTTCCTAGTGTTCAATATATGTCCTGAGATACCTTCCACTCTATCTACCTTAGTAGGCAAAGGAGCAATTGAAAATGTAATATTCCCAGATATCTACTACGTAACTCTAAACCTTGTATTGAACTCATTGCTTTAGATATGAGGTCAGGAAGTTTAACATTGACATGTATTACTTCGGAATATTTTCTTTAGGTTGTTTGCCGAAATGTTTTTCTTTGGATTCCTATAGCCTACAATTGCAGAAATCTGATATATTGAGATAACATTGAGGAAACATGTACAAGACTGAAGGTCGTGTTATCCTTGAAGAGAGTGAAGGCATACAATGCTGTTAATGTCCTATCTTCCTAGTGTTCAATATATGTCTTGAGAGAACTTCCACTATCTCAGCCATATTGGAAAAAGGAAAAATTGAGAATATGATATTCCCAAATGTCTCCTATTAACTGCTAACCTTGTATTGAGCTCATTGCTGAAAGAAAGATGTCAGGACGTTTACCCTTGACACGTATTACTTCATAGAATTCTCTTCAGGTTGTTTGCCAAAATGTTTTTCTTTCGATTCGTATAGCCTACAATTGAAGGAATCTGACATATTGAGATAATCTTCAGGAAATACGTACAAGATTCAAGTTTATATTATCCATGAAGAGAATAACAGGAAGCAATGCTGTTAATGTAATATCTTCCTAGAGTTCGATATATGTATAGAGTTACCGTCCACTATATCTGCCATATTGGGTCATGGAGCAGTGGAGTATGTGATATTTGCAAATATCTCCCAGGTTACTGCAAACCTTGTATTGAACTCATTGCTGCGGATAAGCTATGAGAAGATTTACCCTTTACATAAATTACCTCATTATTTTCTCTTCAAGTTACTTGCCAAAATGTGTGTATTTGGAATCCTATAGGCTCCAAATGAAGAACTCGTAAATATGGAGAGACCCTCCAAGAAATATGTACAAGAATGAAGCTCATATCAGCCACGAAATGAGTGAATTTAAACAATGATGTTAATATAATATCTTCCTTGTGTTCAATATCTTTCCTGAGATGCCTTCTATGAAAGCTACCCTTTAGGCCAATGGAACAATTGAGAATGAGATATTAACAAAAATTTCACAGATAACTGCAAACCTCTTATGGAGGTCACTGCTGCAGATAAGCTATGTGGAGTTTTACTCTTTACCCGTATTGCCTCACAGTTTTCTCTTTAGGTTATTTACCAAAAGGTGTTCATGTTGACTCTTACGGTCTACCAATGAAGAATTCCTAAATACTGAGATAACACCCTGAAAATATGTACAAGACTGAAGGTCCTAATATCCATGAAAAGAGTGAAGGGAAACAAGGATGTTAATGTAATATCGTCCTAGTTTTCAATGTATGTCTTGAAACAACTTCCCCTATATATATCAAAATGGCCAAAGTAGCCAATGAGTATGAGATATTCGCAAATATCTCCTACCGAACTGCAATCCTTGTATTGAGCTCATTGCTGCAGAGAAGATATCAGGAGGTTTACCCTTTACATGTATAACTGCAGAGTTTTCGCTTTAGGTTATTTGACAAAATGGTTTTATGTGGATTCCTATAGCCTACTTTTGAAGAAACCGTAAATATTAAGATAACCTTCTGGAAATTTGTAGAAGATTACAAATCATATTATCCATGAAGAGAGTCAAGGGAAGCAATGCTGCTAATGTCATATCTTCCTAGTGTTCAATGTATATCTTGAAACACCTTCCATATTGGACAAGGGAGCAATTGAGAATGATATTTTCCAATATCTCCGAGATAACTGCAAACCTTTTGTTGAGGTATTTGCGGCAGAGAAGATTTCTGGAGGTTTGCCCTGTACTTGTTATTACTTCAGAGTTTTCCCCTTAAGTTATTTGCCCAAATCAGTTTATTCAGATTTCTATGGCCTTCAATAGGAGAAATACCGTATATTGACATATCCTTCAGGACATATGCACAAGATTGTAACTCACATTACCCATGACAAGAGTGAAGGGAAATAAAGCTGTTAATGTCGTATCTTCTCAGTGTTCAATATATGTCTTGAGATACCTTCCACTCTATCTACCTTATGGGTCAAAGGAGCAAATGAAAATGTGATATTCCCAAATACCTGCTGCATAACCGCCAACCTTGTATTGAGCTCATTGCTGAGGAAAGATGTCAGGAGGTTTACCCTTGACAAGTACTACTTCATAGTATTCTCTTCAGGTTGTTTGCCAAAATGCTTTTCTTTCGATTCGTATAACCTACAATTGAAGAAATCTGACATATTGAGATAATCTTCAGGAAATACGTACAAGATTGAAGTTCCTATTATCCATGAATAGAATGAAGTGAAGCAATGCTGTTAATGTCATATCTTCCTAGTGTTCGATATATGTATAGAGTGACCTTCCACTCTATCTGCCGTATTGCCTAAAGGAGCAGTGGAATATGTGATATTTGTAAATATCTCCCAGGTTACTGCAAACCTTGTATTGAACTCATTGCTGCAGATAAGCTATGAGGAGATTTAACCTTTACATGAATTACTTCAAAGTTTTCTCTCTAAGTTACTTGCCAAAAGGTGTGTATTTGGATTCCTATAGGTTGCAAATGAAGAACTCCTAAATATAGAGAGTCCCTCCAAGAAATATATACAAGAAGGAAGCTCATATCAGTCACGAAGTGAGTGAATTAAAACAATGCTGTCAATACAATATCTTCCTTGCGTTCAACATCGTTCCTGAGATTCCTTCTATAAAAGCTACCCTATAGGCGAATGGAACAATTGAGAATGAGATATTAACAAAAATTTCACAGATAACGGCAAACCTCATATGGAGGTCATTGCCGCAGCTAAGCTATGTGGAGGTTTACCATTTACCTGTATTACCTCACAGTTTTCTCTTTAGGTAATTTGCCCAAAGGTCTTCATGTTGACACTTACGGTCTACAAATGAAGAATTCCTAAATACTGAGATTACATCCAGGAAATATGTACAAGATTGAAGGTCCTAATACCCTTGAAGAGAGTGAAGGGAAACAAGGATGTTAATATAATATCGTCTTAGTTTTCAATGTATGTCTTGAAAAAACTTCCCCTATATCTATCAAAAAGGCCAAAGTAGCCAATGAGTATGAGATATTCGCAAATATCTCCTACCTAACTGCAATCCTTGTATTGAGCTCATTGCTGCAGAGAAGATATCAGGAGGTTTGCCCTTTACATGTATAACTGCAGAGTTTTCGCTTTAGGTTATTTGACAAAATGATTTATTTGCATTCCAATAGAGTACTATTGAAGAAACCTTAAATATTGAGAAAACCTTCTTTAAATTTGTAGAAAATTACAAATCATATTATCCATGAAGAGAGTTAAGGGAAGCAATGCTGCTAATGTCATACATTCCTAGTGTTCAATGTATATCTTGAAACACCATCCAGTATTTCTCCCATACTGGCCAAGGGAGCAATTGAGAATGTGACATTTTGCAATATCTCTGAGATAACGGCAAACCTTTTGTTGAGATATTTGCTGCAGAGGAGATTTCTGGAGGTTTGCCCTGTACTTGTATTACTTCAAAGTTTTCCCCTTAAGTTATTTGCCAAAATGAGTTTTTTCGGATTACTATGGCCTTCAATACGAGAAATACCGTATATTGACATAACCTTCAGGACATATGCACAAGATTGTAACTCCTATTCCCCATGAAAAGAGTGAAGGGAAACAAAGCTGTTAATATCGTATCTTCCTAGTGTTCAATATATGTCCTGAGATACCTTCCACTCTATCTACCTTAGTAGGCAAAGGAGCAATTGAAAATGTAATATTCCCAGATATCTACTACGTAACTCTAAACCTTGTATTGAACTCATTGCTTTAGATATGAGGTCAGGAAGTTTAACATTGACATGTATTACTTCGGAATATTTTCTTTAGGTTGTTTGCCGAAATGTTTGTCTTTGGATTCCTATAGCCTACAATTGCAGAAATCTGATATATTGAGATAACATTGAGGAAACATGTACAAGACTGAAGGTCGTGTTATCCTTGAAGAGAGTGAAGGCATACAATGCTGTTAATGTCCTATCTTCCTAGTGTTCAATATATGTCTTGAGAGAACTTCCACTATCTCAGCCATATTGGAAAAAGGAAAAATTGAGAATATGATATTCCCAAATGTCTCCTATTAACTGCTAACCTTGTATTGAGCTCATTGCTGAAAGAAAGATGTCAGGACGTTTACCCTTGACACGTATTACTTCATAGAATTCTCTTCAGGTTGTTTGCCAAAATGTTTTTCTTTCGATTCGTATAGCCTACAATTGAAGGAATCTGACATATTGAGATAATCTTCAGGAAATACGTACAAGATTCAAGTTTATATTACCCATGAAGAGAATAACAGGAAGCAATGCTGCTAATGTCATATCTTCCTAGTGTTCAATGTATATCTTGAAACACCTTCCATATTGGACAAGGGAGCAATTGAGAATGATATTTTCCAATATCTCCGAGATAACTGCAAACCTTTTGTTGAGGTATTTGCGGCAGAGAAGATTTCTGGAGGTTTGCCCTGTACTTGTTATTACTTCAGAGTTTTCCCCTTAAGTTATTTGCCCAAATCAGTTTATTCAGATTTCTATGGCCTTCAATAGGAGAAATACCGTATATTGACATATCCTTCAGGACATATGCACAAGATTGTAACTCACATTACCCATGACAAGAGTGAAGGGAAATAAAGCTGTTAATGTCGTATCTTCTCAGTGTTCAATATATGTCTTGAGATACCTTCCACTCTATCTACCTTATGGGTCAAAGGAGCAAATGAAAATGTGATATTCCCAAATACCTGCTGCATAACCGCCAACCTTGTATTGAGCTCATTGCTGAGGAAAGATGTCAGGAGGTTTACCCTTGACAAGTACTACTTCATAGTATTCTCTTCAGGTTGTTTGCCAAAATGCTTTTCTTTCGATTCGTATAACCTACAATTGAAGAAATCTGACATATTGAGATAATCTTCAGGAAATACGTACAAGATTGAAGTTCCTATTATCCATGAATAGAATGAAGTGAAGCAATGCTGTTAATGTCATATCTTCCTAGTGTTCGATATATGTATAGAGTGACCTTCCACTCTATCTGCCGTATTGCCTAAAGGAGCAGTGGAATATGTGATATTTGTAAATATCTCCCAGGTTACTGCAAACCTTGTATTGAACTCATTGCTGCAGATAAGCTATGAGGAGATTTAACCTTTACATGAATTACTTCAAAGTTTTCTCTCCAAGTTACTTGCCAAAAGGTGTGTATTTGGATTCCTATAGGTTGCAAATGAAGAACTCCTAAATATAGAGAGTCCCTCCAAGAAATATATACAAGAAGGAAGCTCATATCAGTCACGAAGTGAGTGAATTTAAACAATGCTGTCAATACAATATCTTCCTTGCGTTCAACATCGTTCCTGAGATTCCTTCTATAAAAGCTACCCTATAGGCGAATGGAACAATTGAGAATGAGATATTAACAAAAATTTCACAGATAACGGCAAACCTCATATGGAGGTCATTGCCGCAGCTAAGCTATGTGGAGGTTTACCATTTACCTGTATTACCTCACAGTTTTCTCTTTAGGTAATTTGCCCAAAGGTCTTCATGTTGACACTTACGGTCTACAAATGAAGAATTCCTAAATACTGAGATTACATCCAGGAAATATGTACAAGATTGAAGGTCCTAATACCCTTGAAGAGAGTGAAGGGAAACAAGGATGTTAATATAATATCGTCTTAGTTTTCAATGTATGTCTTGAAAAAACTTCCCCTATATCTAACAAAAAGGCCAAAGTAGCCAATGAGTATGAGATATTCGCAAATATCTCCTACCTAACTGCAATCCTTGTATTGAGCTCATTGCTGCAGAGAAGATATCAGGAGGTTTGCCCTTTACATGTATAACTGCAGAGTTTTCGCTTTAGGTTATTTGACAAAATGATTTATTTGCATTCCAATAGAGTACTATTGAAGAAACCTTAAATATTGAGAAAACCTTCTTTAAATTTGTAGAAAATTACAAATCATATTATCCATGAAGAGAGTTAAGGGAAGCAATGCTGCTAATGTCATACATTCCTAGTGTTCAATGTATATCTTGAAACACCATCCAGTATTTCTCCCATACTGGCCAAGGGAGCAATTGAGAATGTGACATTTTGCAATATCTCTGAGATAACGGCAAACCTTTTGTTGAGATATTTGCTGCAGAGGAGATTTCTGGAGGTTTGCCCTGTACTTGTATTACTTCAAAGTTTTCCCCTTAAGTTATTTGCCAAAATGAGTTTTTTCGGATTACTATGGCCTTCAATACGAGAAATACCGTATATTGACATAACCTTCAGGACATATGCACAAGATTGTAACTCCTATTCCCCATGAAAAGAGTGAAGGGAAACAAAGCTGTTAATATCGTATCTTCCTAGTGTTCAATATATGTCCTGAGATACCTTCCACTCTATCTACCTTAGTAGGCAAAGGAGCAATTGAAAATGTAATATTCCCAGATATCTACTACGTAACTCTAAACCTTGTATTGAACTCATTGCTTTAGATATGAGGTCAGGAAGTTTAACATTGACATGTATTACTTCGGAATATTTTCTTTAGGTTGTTTGCCGAAATGTTTGTCTTTGGATTCCTATAGCCTACAATTGCAGAAATCTGATATATTGAGATAACATTGAGGAAACATGTACAAGACTGAAGGTCGTGTTATCCTTGAAGAGAGTGAAGGCATACAATGCTGTTAATGTCCTATCTTCCTAGTGTTCAATATATGTCTTGAGAGAACTTCCACTATCTCAGCCATATTGGAAAAAGGAAAAATTGAGAATATGATATTCCCAAATGTCTCCTATTAACTGCTAACCTTGTATTGAGCTCATTGCTGAAAGAAAGATGTCAGGACGTTTACCCTTGACACGTATTACTTCATAGAATTCTCTTCAGGTTGTTTGCCAAAATGTTTTTCTTTCGATTCGTATAGCCTACAATTGAAGGAATCTGACATATTGAGATAATCTTCAGGAAATACGTACAAGATTCAAGTTTATATTATCCATGAAGAGAATAACAGGAAGCAATGCTGTTAATGTAATATCTTCCTAGAGTTCGATATATGTATAGAGTTACCGTCCACTATATCTGCCATATTGGGTCATGGAGCAGTGGAGTATGTGATATTTGCAAATATCTCCCAGGTTACTGCAAACCTTGTATTGAACTCATTGCTGCGGATAAGCTATGAGAAGATTTACCCTTTACATAAATTACCTCATTATTTTCTCTTCAAGTTACTTGCCAAAATGTGTGTATTTGGAATCCTATAGGCTCCAAATGAAGAACTCGTAAATATGGAGAGACCCTCCAAGAAATATGTACAAGAATGAAGCTCATATCAGCCACGAAATGAGTGAATTTAAACAATGATGTTAATATAATATCTTCCTTGTGTTCAATATCTTTCCTGAGATGCCTTCTATGAAAGCTACCCTTTAGGCCAATGGAACAATTGAGAATGAGATATTAACAAAAATTTCACAGATAACTGCAAACCTCTTATGGAGGTCACTGCTGCAGATAAGCTATGTGGAGTTTTACTCTTTACCCGTATTGCCCCACAGTTTTCTCTTTAGGTTATTTACCAAAAGGTGTTCATGTTGACTCTTACGGTCTACCAATGAAGAATTCCTAAATACTGAGATAACACCCTGAAAATATGTACAAGACTGAAGGTCCTAATATCCATGAAAAGAGTGAAGGGAAACAAGGATGTTAATGTAATATCGTCCTAGTTTTCAATGTATGTCTTGAAACAACTTCCCCTATATATATCAAAATGGCCAAAGTAGCCAATGAGTATGAGATATTCGCAAATATCTCCTACCGAACTGCAATCCTTGTATTGAGCTCATTGCTGCAGAGAAGATATCAGGAGGTTTACCCTTTACATGTATAACTGCAGAGTTTTCGCTTTAGGTTATTTGACAAAATGGTTTTATGTGGATTCCTATAGCCTACTTTTGAAGAAACCGTAAATATTAAGATAACCTTCTGGAAATTTGTAGAAGATTACAAATCATATTATCCATGAAGAGAGTCAAGGGAAGCAATGCTGCTAATGTCATATCTTCCTAGTGTTCAATGTATATCTTGAAACACCTTCCATATTGGACAAGGGAGCAATTGAGAATGATATTTTCCAATATCTCCGAGATAACTGCAAACCTTTTGTTGAGGTATTTGCGGCAGAGAAGATTTCTGGAGGTTTGCCCTGTACTTGTTATTACTTCAGAGTTTTCCCCTTAAGTTATTTGCCCAAATCAGTTTATTCAGATTTCTATGGCCTTCAATAGGAGAAATACCGTATATTGACATATCCTTCAGGACATATGCACAAGATTGTAACTCACATTACCCATGACAAGAGTGAAGGGAAATAAAGCTGTTAATGTCGTATCTTCTCAGTGTTCAATATATGTCTTGAGATACCTTCCACTCTATCTACCTTATGGGTCAAAGGAGCAAATGAAAATGTGATATTCCCAAATACCTGCTGCATAACCGCCAACCTTGTATTGAGCTCATTGCTGAGGAAAGATGTCAGGAGGTTTACCCTTGACAAGTACTACTTCATAGTATTCTCTTCAGGTTGTTTGCCAAAATGCTTTTCTTTCGATTCGTATAACCTACAATTGAAGAAATCTGACATATTGAGATAATCTTCAGGAAATACGTACAAGATTGAAGTTCCTATTATCCATGAATAGAATGAAGTGAAGCAATGCTGTTAATGTCATATCTTCCTAGTGTTCGATATATGTATAGAGTGACCTTCCACTCTATCTGCCGTATTGCCTAAAGGAGCAGTGGAATATGTGATATTTGTAAATATCTCCCAGGTTACTGCAAACCTTGTATTGAACTCATTGCTGCAGATAAGCTATGAGGAGATTTAACCTTTACATGAATTACTTCAAAGTTTTCTCTCCAAGTTACTTGCCAAAAGGTGTGTATTTGGATTCCTATAGGTTGCAAATGAAGAACTCCTAAATATAGAGAGTCCCTCCAAGAAATATATACAAGAAGGAAGCTCATATCAGTCACGAAGTGAGTGAATTTAAACAATGCTGTCAATACAATATCTTCCTTGCGTTCAGCATCGTTCCTGAGATTCCTTCTATAAAAGCTACCCTATAGGCGAATGGAACAATTGAGAATGAGATATTAACAAAAATTTCACAGATAACGGCAAACCTCATATGGAGGTCATTGCCGCAGCTAAGCTATGTGGAGGTTTACCATTTACCTGTATTACCTCACAGTTTTCTCTTTAGGTAATTTGCCCAAAGGTCTTCATGTTGACACTTACGGTCTACAAATGAAGAATTCCTAAATACTGAGATTACATCCAGGAAATATGTACAAGATTGAAGGTCCTAATACCCTTGAAGAGAGTGAAGGGAAACAAGGATGTTAATATAATATCGTCTTAGTTTTCAATGTATGTCTTGAAAAAACTTCCCCTGTATCTATCAAAAAGGCCAAAGTAGCCAATGAGTATGAGATATTCGCAAATATCTCCTACCTAACTGCAATCCTTGTATTGAGCTCATTGCTGCAGAGAAGATATCAGGAGGTTTGCCCTTTACATGTATAACTGCAGAGTTTTCGCTTTAGGTTATTTGACAAAATGATTTATTTGCATTCCAATAGAGTACTATTGAAGAAACCTTAAATATTGAGAAAACCTTCTTTAAATTTGTAGAAAATTACAAATCATATTATCCATGAAGAGAGTTAAGGGAAGCAATGCTGCTAATGTCATACATTCCTAGTGTTCAATGTATATCTTGAAACACCATCCAGTATTTCTCCCATACTGGCCAAGGGAGCAATTGAGAATGTGACATTTTGCAATATCTCTGAGATAACGGCAAACCTTTTGTTGAGATATTTGCTGCAGAGAAGATTTCTGGAGGTTTGCCCTGTACTTGTATTACTTCAAAGTTTTCCCCTTAAGTTATTTGCCAAAATGAGTTTTTTCGGATTACTATGGCCTTCAATACGAGAAATACCGTATATTGACATAACCTTCAGGACATATGCACAAGATTGTAACTCCTATTCCCCATGAAAAGAGTGAAGGGAAACAAAGCTGTTAATATCGTATCTTCCTAGTGTTCAATATATGTCCTGAGATACCTTCCACTCTATCTACCTTAGTAGGCAAAGGAGCAATTGAAAATGTAATATTCCCAGATATCTACTACGTAACTCTAAACCTTGTATTGAACTCATTGCTTTAGATATGAGGTCAGGAAGTTTAACATTGACATGTATTACTTCGGAATATTTTCTTTAGGTTGTTTGCCGAAATGTTTTTCTTTGGATTCCTATAGCCTACAATTGCAGAAATCTGATATATTGAGATAACATTGAGGAAACATGTACAAGACTGAAGGTCGTGTTATCCTTGAAGAGAGTGAAGGCATACAATGCTGTTAATGTCCTATCTTCCTAGTGTTCAATATATGTCTTGAGAGAACTTCCACTATCTCAGCCATATTGGAAAAAGGAAAAATTGAGAATATGATATTCCCAAATGTCTCCTATTAACTGCTAACCTTGTATTGAGCTCATTGCTGAAAGAAAGATGTCAGGACGTTTACCCTTGACACGTATTACTTCATAGAATTCTCTTCAGGTTGTTTGCCAAAATGTTTTTCTTTCGATTCGTATAGCCTACAATTGAAGGAATCTGACATATTGAGATAATCTTCAGGAAATACGTACAAGATTCAAGTTTATATTACCCATGAAGAGAATAACAGGAAGCAATGCTGCTAATGTCATATCTTCCTAGTGTTCAATGTATATCTTGAAACACCTTCCATATTGGACAAGGGAGCAATTGAGAATGATATTTTCCAATATCTCCGAGATAACTGCAAACCTTTTGTTGAGGTATTTGCGGCAGAGAAGATTTCTGGAGGTTTGCCCTGTACTTGTTATTACTTCAGAGTTTTCCCCTTAAGTTATTTGCCCAAATCAGTTTATTCAGATTTCTATGGCCTTCAATAGGAGAAATACCGTATATTGACATATCCTTCAGGACATATGCACAAGATTGTAACTCACATTACCCATGACAAGAGTGAAGGGAAATAAAGCTGTTAATGTCGTATCTTCTCAGTGTTCAATATATGTCTTGAGATACCTTCCACTCTATCTACCTTATGGGTCAAAGGAGCAAATGAAAATGTGATATTCCCAAATACCTGCTGCATAACCGCCAACCTTGTATTGAGCTCATTGCTGAGGAAAGATGTCAGGAGGTTTACCCTTGACAAGTACTACTTCATAGTATTCTCTTCAGGTTGTTTGCCAAAATGCTTTTCTTTCGATTCGTATAACCTACAATTGAAGAAATCTGACATATTGAGATAATCTTCAGGAAATACGTACAAGATTGAAGTTCCTATTATCCATGAATAGAATGAAGTGAAGCAATGCTGTTAATGTCATATCTTCCTAGTGTTCGATATATGTATAGAGTGACCTTCCACTCTATCTGCCGTATTGCCTAAAGGAGCAGTGGAATATGTGATATTTGTAAATATCTCCCAGGTTACTGCAAACCTTGTATTGAACTCATTGCTGCAGATAAGCTATGAGGAGATTTAACCTTTACATGAATTACTTCAAAGTTTTCTCTCCAAGTTACTTGCCAAAAGGTGTGTATTTGGATTCCTATAGGTTGCAAATGAAGAACTCCTAAATATAGAGAGTCCCTCCAAGAAATATATACAAGAAGGAAGCTCATATCAGTCACGAAGTGAGTGAATTTAAACAATGCTGTCAATACAATATCTTCCTTGCGTTCAGCATCGTTCCTGAGATTCCTTCTATAAAAGCTACCCTATAGGCGAATGGAACAATTGAGAATGAGATATTAACAAAAATTTCACAGATAACGGCAAACCTCATATGGAGGTCATTGCCGCAGCTAAGCTATGTGGAGGTTTACCATTTACCTGTATTACCTCACAGTTTTCTCTTTAGGTAATTTGCCCAAAGGTCTTCATGTTGACACTTACGGTCTACAAATGAAGAATTCCTAAATACTGAGATTACATCCAGGAAATATGTACAAGATTGAAGGTCCTAATACCCTTGAAGAGAGTGAAGGGAAACAAGGATGTTAATATAATATCGTCTTAGTTTTCAATGTATGTCTTGAAAAAACTTCCCCTGTATCTATCAAAAAGGCCAAAGTAGCCAATGAGTATGAGATATTCGCAAATATCTCCTACCTAACTGCAATCCTTGTATTGAGCTCATTGCTGCAGAGAAGATATCAGGAGGTTTGCCCTTTACATGTATAACTGCAGAGTTTTCGCTTTAGGTTATTTGACAAAATGATTTATTTGCATTCCAATAGAGTACTATTGAAGAAACCTTAAATATTGAGAAAACCTTCTTTAAATTTGTAGAAAATTACAAATCATATTATCCATGAAGAGAGTTAAGGGAAGCAATGCTGCTAATGTCATACATTCCTAGTGTTCAATGTATATCTTGAAACACCATCCAGTATTTCTCCCATACTGGCCAAGGGAGCAATTGAGAATGTGACATTTTGCAATATCTCTGAGATAACGGCAAACCTTTTGTTGAGATATTTGCTGCAGAGGAGATTTCTGGAGGTTTGCCCTGTACTTGTATTACTTCAAAGTTTTCCCCTTAAGTTATTTGCCAAAATGAGTTTTTTCGGATTACTATGGCCTTCAATACGAGAAATACCGTATATTGACATAACCTTCAGGACATATGCACAAGATTGTAACTCCTATTCCCCATGAAAAGAGTGAAGGGAAACAAAGCTGTTAATATCGTATCTTCCTAGTGTTCAATATATGTCCTGAGATACCTTCCACTCTATCTACCTTAGTAGGCAAAGGAGCAATTGAAAATGTAATATTCCCAGATATCTACTACGTAACTCTAAACCTTGTATTGAACTCATTGCTTTAGATATGAGGTCAGGAAGTTTAACATTGACATGTATTACTTCGGAATATTTTCTTTAGGTTGTTTGCCGAAATGTTTTTCTTTGGATTCCTATAGCCTACAATTGCAGAAATCTGATATATTGAGATAACATTGAGGAAACATGTACAAGACTGAAGGTCGTGTTATCCTTGAAGAGAGTGAAGGCATACAATGCTGTTAATGTCCTATCTTCCTAGTGTTCAATATATGTCTTGAGAGAACTTCCACTATCTCAGCCATATTGGAAAAAGGAAAAATTGAGAATATGATATTCCCAAATGTCTCCTATTAACTGCTAACCTTGTATTGAGCTCATTGCTGAAAGAAAGATGTCAGGACGTTTACCCTTGACACGTATTACTTCATAGAATTCTCTTCAGGTTGTTTGCCAAAATGTTTTTCTTTCGATTCGTATAGCCTACAATTGAAGGAATCTGACATATTGAGATAATCTTCAGGAAATACGTACAAGATTCAAGTTTATATTATCCATGAAGAGAATAACAGGAAGCAATGCTGTTAATGTAATATCTTCCTAGAGTTCGATATATGTATAGAGTTACCGTCCACTATATCTGCCATATTGGGTCATGGAGCAGTGGAGTATGTGATATTTGCAAATATCTCCCAGGTTACTGCAAACCTTGTATTGAACTCATTGCTGCGGATAAGCTATGAGAAGATTTACCCTTTACATAAATTACCTCATTATTTTCTCTTCAAGTTACTTGCCAAAATGTGTGTATTTGGAATCCTATAGGCTCCAAATGAAGAACTCGTAAATATGGAGAGACCCTCCAAGAAATATGTACAAGAATGAAGCTCATATCAGCCACGAAATGAGTGAATTTAAACAATGATGTTAATATAATATCTTCCTTGTGTTCAATATCTTTCCTGAGATGCCTTCTATGAAAGCTACCCTTTAGGCCAATGGAACAATTGAGAATGAGATATTAACAAAAATTTCACAGATAACTGCAAACCTCTTATGGAGGTCACTGCTGCAGATAAGCTATGTGGAGTTTTACTCTTTACCCGTATTGCCTCACAGTTTTCTCTTTAGGTTATTTACCAAAAGGTGTTCATGTTGACTCTTACGGTCTACCAATGAAGAATTCCTAAATACTGAGATAACACCCTGAAAATATGTACAAGACTGAAGGTCCTAATATCCATGAAAAGAGTGAAGGGAAACAAGGATGTTAATGTAATATCGTCCTAGTTTTCAATGTATGTCTTGAAACAACTTCCCCTATATATATCAAAATGGCCAAAGTAGCCAATGAGTATGAGATATTCGCAAATATCTCCTACCGAACTGCAATCCTTGTATTGAGCTCATTGCTGCAGAGAAGATATCAGGAGGTTTACCCTTTACATGTATAACTGCAGAGTTTTCGCTTTAGGTTATTTGACAAAATGGTTTTATGTGGATTCCTATAGCCTACTTTTGAAGAAACCGTAAATATTAAGATAACCTTCTGGAAATTTGTAGAAGATTACAAATCATATTATCCATGAAGAGAGTCAAGGGAAGCAATGCTGCTAATGTCATATCTTCCTAGTGTTCAATGTATATCTTGAAACACCTTCCATATTGGACAAGGGAGCAATTGAGAATGATATTTTCCAATATCTCCGAGATAACTGCAAACCTTTTGTTGAGGTATTTGCGGCAGAGAAGATTTCTGGAGGTTTGCCCTGTACTTGTTATTACTTCAGAGTTTTCCCCTTAAGTTATTTGCCCAAATCAGTTTATTCAGATTTCTATGGCCTTCAATAGGAGAAATACCGTATATTGACATATCCTTCAGGACATATGCACAAGATTGTAACTCACATTACCCATGACAAGAGTGAAGGGAAATAAAGCTGTTAATGTCGTATCTTCTCAGTGTTCAATATATGTCTTGAGATACCTTCCACTCTATCTACCTTATGGGTCAAAGGAGCAAATGAAAATGTGATATTCCCAAATACCTGCTGCATAACCGCCAACCTTGTATTGAGCTCATTGCTGAGGAAAGATGTCAGGAGGTTTACCCTTGACAAGTACTACTTCATAGTATTCTCTTCAGGTTGTTTGCCAAAATGCTTTTCTTTCGATTCGTATAACCTACAATTGAAGAAATCTGACATATTGAGATAATCTTCAGGAAATACGTACAAGATTGAAGTTCCTATTATCCATGAATAGAATGAAGTGAAGCAATGCTGTTAATGTCATATCTTCCTAGTGTTCGATATATGTATAGAGTGACCTTCCACTCTATCTGCCGTATTGCCTAAAGGAGCAGTGGAATATGTGATATTTGTAAATATCTCCCAGGTTACTGCAAACCTTGTATTGAACTCATTGCTGCAGATAAGCTATGAGGAGATTTAACCTTTACATGAATTACTTCAAAGTTTTCTCTCTAAGTTACTTGCCAAAAGGTGTGTATTTGGATTCCTATAGGTTGCAAATGAAGAACTCCTAAATATAGAGAGTCCCTCCAAGAAATATATACAAGAAGGAAGCTCATATCAGTCACGAAGTGAGTGAATTAAAACAATGCTGTCAATACAATATCTTCCTTGCGTTCAACATCGTTCCTGAGATTCCTTCTATAAAAGCTACCCTATAGGCGAATGGAACAATTGAGAATGAGATATTAACAAAAATTTCACAGATAACGGCAAACCTCATATGGAGGTCATTGCCGCAGCTAAGCTATGTGGAGGTTTACCATTTACCTGTATTACCTCACAGTTTTCTCTTTAGGTAATTTGCCCAAAGGTCTTCATGTTGACACTTACGGTCTACAAATGAAGAATTCCTAAATACTGAGATTACATCCAGGAAATATGTACAAGATTGAAGGTCCTAATACCCTTGAAGAGAGTGAAGGGAAACAAGGATGTTAATATAATATCGTCTTAGTTTTCAATGTATGTCTTGAAAAAACTTCCCCTATATCTATCAAAAAGGCCAAAGTAGCCAATGAGTATGAGATATTCGCAAATATCTCCTACCTAACTGCAATCCTTGTATTGAGCTCATTGCTGCAGAGAAGATATCAGGAGGTTTGCCCTTTACATGTATAACTGCAGAGTTTTCGCTTTAGGTTATTTGACAAAATGATTTATTTGCATTCCAATAGAGTACTATTGAAGAAACCTTAAATATTGAGAAAACCTTCTTTAAATTTGTAGAAAATTACAAATCATATTATCCATGAAGAGAGTTAAGGGAAGCAATGCTGCTAATGTCATACATTCCTAGTGTTCAATGTATATCTTGAAACACCATCCAGTATTTCTCCCATACTGGCCAAGGGAGCAATTGAGAATGTGACATTTTGCAATATCTCTGAGATAACGGCAAACCTTTTGTTGAGATATTTGCTGCAGAGGAGATTTCTGGAGGTTTGCCCTGTACTTGTATTACTTCAAAGTTTTCCCCTTAAGTTATTTGCCAAAATGAGTTTTTTCGGATTACTATGGCCTTCAATACGAGAAATACCGTATATTGACATAACCTTCAGGACATATGCACAAGATTGTAACTCCTATTCCCCATGAAAAGAGTGAAGGGAAACAAAGCTGTTAATATCGTATCTTCCTAGTGTTCAATATATGTCCTGAGATACCTTCCACTCTATCTACCTTAGTAGGCAAAGGAGCAATTGAAAATGTAATATTCCCAGATATCTACTACGTAACTCTAAACCTTGTATTGAACTCATTGCTTTAGATATGAGGTCAGGAAGTTTAACATTGACATGTATTACTTCGGAATATTTTCTTTAGGTTGTTTGCCGAAATGTTTGTCTTTGGATTCCTATAGCCTACAATTGCAGAAATCTGATATATTGAGATAACATTGAGGAAACATGTACAAGACTGAAGGTCGTGTTATCCTTGAAGAGAGTGAAGGCATACAATGCTGTTAATGTCCTATCTTCCTAGTGTTCAATATATGTCTTGAGAGAACTTCCACTATCTCAGCCATATTGGAAAAAGGAAAAATTGAGAATATGATATTCCCAAATGTCTCCTATTAACTGCTAACCTTGTATTGAGCTCATTGCTGAAAGAAAGATGTCAGGACGTTTACCCTTGACACGTATTACTTCATAGAATTCTCTTCAGGTTGTTTGCCAAAATGTTTTTCTTTCGATTCGTATAGCCTACAATTGAAGGAATCTGACATATTGAGATAATCTTCAGGAAATACGTACAAGATTCAAGTTTATATTACCCATGAAGAGAATAACAGGAAGCAATGCTGCTAATGTCATATCTTCCTAGTGTTCAATGTATATCTTGAAACACCTTCCATATTGGACAAGGGAGCAATTGAGAATGATATTTTCCAATATCTCCGAGATAACTGCAAACCTTTTGTTGAGGTATTTGCGGCAGAGAAGATTTCTGGAGGTTTGCCCTGTACTTGTTATTACTTCAGAGTTTTCCCCTTAAGTTATTTGCCCAAATCAGTTTATTCAGATTTCTATGGCCTTCAATAGGAGAAATACCGTATATTGACATATCCTTCAGGACATATGCACAAGATTGTAACTCACATTACCCATGACAAGAGTGAAGGGAAATAAAGCTGTTAATGTCGTATCTTCTCAGTGTTCAATATATGTCTTGAGATACCTTCCACTCTATCTACCTTATGGGTCAAAGGAGCAAATGAAAATGTGATATTCCCAAATACCTGCTGCATAACCGCCAACCTTGTATTGAGCTCATTGCTGAGGAAAGATGTCAGGAGGTTTACCCTTGACAAGTACTACTTCATAGTATTCTCTTCAGGTTGTTTGCCAAAATGCTTTTCTTTCGATTCGTATAACCTACAATTGAAGAAATCTGACATATTGAGATAATCTTCAGGAAATACGTACAAGATTGAAGTTCCTATTATCCATGAATAGAATGAAGTGAAGCAATGCTGTTAATGTCATATCTTCCTAGTGTTCGATATATGTATAGAGTGACCTTCCACTCTATCTGCCGTATTGCCTAAAGGAGCAGTGGAATATGTGATATTTGTAAATATCTCCCAGGTTACTGCAAACCTTGTATTGAACTCATTGCTGCAGATAAGCTATGAGGAGATTTAACCTTTACATGAATTACTTCAAAGTTTTCTCTCCAAGTTACTTGCCAAAAGGTGTGTATTTGGATTCCTATAGGTTGCAAATGAAGAACTCCTAAATATAGAGAGTCCCTCCAAGAAATATATACAAGAAGGAAGCTCATATCAGTCACGAAGTGAGTGAATTTAAACAATGCTGTCAATACAATATCTTCCTTGCGTTCAACATCGTTCCTGAGATTCCTTCTATAAAAGCTACCCTATAGGCGAATGGAACAATTGAGAATGAGATATTAACAAAAATTTCACAGATAACGGCAAACCTCATATGGAGGTCATTGCCGCAGCTAAGCTATGTGGAGGTTTACCATTTACCTGTATTACCTCACAGTTTTCTCTTTAGGTAATTTGCCCAAAGGTCTTCATGTTGACACTTACGGTCTACAAATGAAGAATTCCTAAATACTGAGATTACATCCAGGAAATATGTACAAGATTGAAGGTCCTAATACCCTTGAAGAGAGTGAAGGGAAACAAGGATGTTAATATAATATCGTCTTAGTTTTCAATGTATGTCTTGAAAAAACTTCCCCTATATCTAACAAAAAGGCCAAAGTAGCCAATGAGTATGAGATATTCGCAAATATCTCCTACCTAACTGCAATCCTTGTATTGAGCTCATTGCTGCAGAGAAGATATCAGGAGGTTTGCCCTTTACATGTATAACTGCAGAGTTTTCGCTTTAGGTTATTTGACAAAATGATTTATTTGCATTCCAATAGAGTACTATTGAAGAAACCTTAAATATTGAGAAAACCTTCTTTAAATTTGTAGAAAATTACAAATCATATTATCCATGAAGAGAGTTAAGGGAAGCAATGCTGCTAATGTCATACATTCCTAGTGTTCAATGTATATCTTGAAACACCATCCAGTATTTCTCCCATACTGGCCAAGGGAGCAATTGAGAATGTGACATTTTGCAATATCTCTGAGATAACGGCAAACCTTTTGTTGAGATATTTGCTGCAGAGGAGATTTCTGGAGGTTTGCCCTGTACTTGTATTACTTCAAAGTTTTCCCCTTAAGTTATTTGCCAAAATGAGTTTTTTCGGATTACTATGGCCTTCAATACGAGAAATACCGTATATTGACATAACCTTCAGGACATATGCACAAGATTGTAACTCCTATTCCCCATGAAAAGAGTGAAGGGAAACAAAGCTGTTAATATCGTATCTTCCTAGTGTTCAATATATGTCCTGAGATACCTTCCACTCTATCTACCTTAGTAGGCAAAGGAGCAATTGAAAATGTAATATTCCCAGATATCTACTACGTAACTCTAAACCTTGTATTGAACTCATTGCTTTAGATATGAGGTCAGGAAGTTTAACATTGACATGTATTACTTCGGAATATTTTCTTTAGGTTGTTTGCCGAAATGTTTGTCTTTGGATTCCTATAGCCTACAATTGCAGAAATCTGATATATTGAGATAACATTGAGGAAACATGTACAAGACTGAAGGTCGTGTTATCCTTGAAGAGAGTGAAGGCATACAATGCTGTTAATGTCCTATCTTCCTAGTGTTCAATATATGTCTTGAGAGAACTTCCACTATCTCAGCCATATTGGAAAAAGGAAAAATTGAGAATATGATATTCCCAAATGTCTCCTATTAACTGCTAACCTTGTATTGAGCTCATTGCTGAAAGAAAGATGTCAGGACGTTTACCCTTGACACGTATTACTTCATAGAATTCTCTTCAGGTTGTTTGCCAAAATGTTTTTCTTTCGATTCGTATAGCCTACAATTGAAGGAATCTGACATATTGAGATAATCTTCAGGAAATACGTACAAGATTCAAGTTTATATTATCCATGAAGAGAATAACAGGAAGCAATGCTGTTAATGTAATATCTTCCTAGAGTTCGATATATGTATAGAGTTACCGTCCACTATATCTGCCATATTGGGTCATGGAGCAGTGGAGTATGTGATATTTGCAAATATCTCCCAGGTTACTGCAAACCTTGTATTGAACTCATTGCTGCGGATAAGCTATGAGAAGATTTACCCTTTACATAAATTACCTCATTATTTTCTCTTCAAGTTACTTGCCAAAATGTGTGTATTTGGAATCCTATAGGCTCCAAATGAAGAACTCGTAAATATGGAGAGACCCTCCAAGAAATATGTACAAGAATGAAGCTCATATCAGCCACGAAATGAGTGAATTTAAACAATGATGTTAATATAATATCTTCCTTGTGTTCAATATCTTTCCTGAGATGCCTTCTATGAAAGCTACCCTTTAGGCCAATGGAACAATTGAGAATGAGATATTAACAAAAATTTCACAGATAACTGCAAACCTCTTATGGAGGTCACTGCTGCAGATAAGCTATGTGGAGTTTTACTCTTTACCCGTATTGCCCCACAGTTTTCTCTTTAGGTTATTTACCAAAAGGTGTTCATGTTGACTCTTACGGTCTACCAATGAAGAATTCCTAAATACTGAGATAACACCCTGAAAATATGTACAAGACTGAAGGTCCTAATATCCATGAAAAGAGTGAAGGGAAACAAGGATGTTAATGTAATATCGTCCTAGTTTTCAATGTATGTCTTGAAACAACTTCCCCTATATATATCAAAATGGCCAAAGTAGCCAATGAGTATGAGATATTCGCAAATATCTCCTACCGAACTGCAATCCTTGTATTGAGCTCATTGCTGCAGAGAAGATATCAGGAGGTTTACCCTTTACATGTATAACTGCAGAGTTTTCGCTTTAGGTTATTTGACAAAATGGTTTTATGTGGATTCCTATAGCCTACTTTTGAAGAAACCGTAAATATTAAGATAACCTTCTGGAAATTTGTAGAAGATTACAAATCATATTATCCATGAAGAGAGTCAAGGGAAGCAATGCTGCTAATGTCATATCTTCCTAGTGTTCAATGTATATCTTGAAACACCTTCCATATTGGACAAGGGAGCAATTGAGAATGATATTTTCCAATATCTCCGAGATAACTGCAAACCTTTTGTTGAGGTATTTGCGGCAGAGAAGATTTCTGGAGGTTTGCCCTGTACTTGTTATTACTTCAGAGTTTTCCCCTTAAGTTATTTGCCCAAATCAGTTTATTCAGATTTCTATGGCCTTCAATAGGAGAAATACCGTATATTGACATATCCTTCAGGACATATGCACAAGATTGTAACTCACATTACCCATGACAAGAGTGAAGGGAAATAAAGCTGTTAATGTCGTATCTTCTCAGTGTTCAATATATGTCTTGAGATACCTTCCACTCTATCTACCTTATGGGTCAAAGGAGCAAATGAAAATGTGATATTCCCAAATACCTGCTGCATAACCGCCAACCTTGTATTGAGCTCATTGCTGAGGAAAGATGTCAGGAGGTTTACCCTTGACAAGTACTACTTCATAGTATTCTCTTCAGGTTGTTTGCCAAAATGCTTTTCTTTCGATTCGTATAACCTACAATTGAAGAAATCTGACATATTGAGATAATCTTCAGGAAATACGTACAAGATTGAAGTTCCTATTATCCATGAATAGAATGAAGTGAAGCAATGCTGTTAATGTCATATCTTCCTAGTGTTCGATATATGTATAGAGTGACCTTCCACTCTATCTGCCGTATTGCCTAAAGGAGCAGTGGAATATGTGATATTTGTAAATATCTCCCAGGTTACTGCAAACCTTGTATTGAACTCATTGCTGCAGATAAGCTATGAGGAGATTTAACCTTTACATGAATTACTTCAAAGTTTTCTCTCCAAGTTACTTGCCAAAAGGTGTGTATTTGGATTCCTATAGGTTGCAAATGAAGAACTCCTAAATATAGAGAGTCCCTCCAAGAAATATATACAAGAAGGAAGCTCATATCAGTCACGAAGTGAGTGAATTTAAACAATGCTGTCAATACAATATCTTCCTTGCGTTCAACATCGTTCCTGAGATTCCTTCTATAAAAGCTACCCTATAGGCGAATGGAACAATTGAGAATGAGATATTAACAAAAATTTCACAGATAACGGCAAACCTCATATGGAGGTCATTGCCGCAGCTAAGCTATGTGGAGGTTTACCATTTACCTGTATTACCTCACAGTTTTCTCTTTAGGTAATTTGCCCAAAGGTCTTCATGTTGACACTTACGGTCTACAAATGAAGAATTCCTAAATACTGAGATTACATCCAGGAAATATGTACAAGATTGAAGGTCCTAATACCCTTGAAGAGAGTGAAGGGAAACAAGGATGTTAATATAATATCGTCTTAGTTTTCAATGTATGTCTTGAAAAAACTTCCCCTGTATCTATCAAAAAGGCCAAAGTAGCCAATGAGTATGAGATATTCGCAAATATCTCCTACCTAACTGCAATCCTTGTATTGAGCTCATTGCTGCAGAGAAGATATCAGGAGGTTTGCCCTTTACATGTATAACTGCAGAGTTTTCGCTTTAGGTTATTTGACAAAATGATTTATTTGCATTCCAATAGAGTACTATTGAAGAAACCTTAAATATTGAGAAAACCTTCTTTAAATTTGTAGAAAATTACAAATCATATTATCCATGAAGAGAGTTAAGGGAAGCAATGCTGCTAATGTCATACATTCCTAGTGTTCAATGTATATCTTGAAACACCATCCAGTATTTCTCCCATACTGGCCAAGGGAGCAATTGAGAATGTGACATTTTGCAATATCTCTGAGATAACGGCAAACCTTTTGTTGAGATATTTGCTGCAGAGAAGATTTCTGGAGGTTTGCCCTGTACTTGTATTACTTCAAAGTTTTCCCCTTAAGTTATTTGCCAAAATGAGTTTTTTCGGATTACTATGGCCTTCAATACGAGAAATACCGTATATTGACATAACCTTCAGGACATATGCACAAGATTGTAACTCCTATTCCCCATGAAAAGAGTGAAGGGAAACAAAGCTGTTAATATCGTATCTTCCTAGTGTTCAATATATGTCCTGAGATACCTTCCACTCTATCTACCTTAGTAGGCAAAGGAGCAATTGAAAATGTAATATTCCCAGATATCTACTACGTAACTCTAAACCTTGTATTGAACTCATTGCTTTAGATATGAGGTCAGGAAGTTTAACATTGACATGTATTACTTCGGAATATTTTCTTTAGGTTGTTTGCCGAAATGTTTTTCTTTGGATTCCTATAGCCTACAATTGCAGAAATCTGATATATTGAGATAACATTGAGGAAACATGTACAAGACTGAAGGTCGTGTTATCCTTGAAGAGAGTGAAGGCATACAATGCTGCTAATGTCCTATCTTCCTAGTGTTCAATATATGTCTTGAGAGAACTTCCACTATCTCAGCCATATTGGAAAAAGGAAAAATTGAGAATATGATATTCCCAAATGTCTCCTATTAACTGCTAACCTTGTATTGAGCTCATTGCTGAAAGAAAGATGTCAGGACGTTTACCCTTGACACGTATTACTTCATAGAATTCTCTTCAGGTTGTTTGCCAAAATGTTTTTCTTTCGATTCGTATAGCCTACAATTGAAGGAATCTGACATATTGAGATAATCTTCAGGAAATACGTACAAGATTCAAGTTTATATTACCCATGAAGAGAATAACAGGAAGCAATGCTGCTAATGTCATATCTTCCTAGTGTTCAATGTATATCTTGAAACACCTTCCATATTGGACAAGGGAGCAATTGAGAATGATATTTTCCAATATCTCCGAGATAACTGCAAACCTTTTGTTGAGGTATTTGCGGCAGAGAAGATTTCTGGAGGTTTGCCCTGTACTTGTTATTACTTCAGAGTTTTCCCCTTAAATTATTTGCCCAAATCAGTTTATTCAGATTTCTATGGCCTTCAATAGGAGAAATACCGTATATTGACATATCCTTCAGGACATATGCACAAGATTGTAACTCACATTACCCATGACAAGAGTGAAGGGAAATAAAGCTGTTAATGTCGTATCTTCTTAGTGTTCAATATATGTCTTGAGATACCTTCCACTCTATCTACCTTATGGGTCAAAGGAGCAAATGAAAATGTGATATTCCCAAATACCTGCTGCATAACCGCCAACCTTGTATTGAGCTCATTGCTGAGGAAAGATGTCAGGAGGTTTACCCTTGACAAGTACTACTTCATAGTATTCTCTTCAGGTTGTTTGCCAAAATGCTTTTCTTTCGATTCGTATAACCTACAATTGAAGAAATCTGACATATTGAGATAATCTTCAGGAAATACGTACAAGATTGAAGTTCCTATTATCCATGAATAGAATGAAGTGAAGCAATGCTGTTAATGTCATATCTTCCTAGTGTTCGATATATGTATAGAGTGACCTTCCACTCTATCTGCCGTATTGCCTAAAGGAGCAGTGGAATATGTGATATTTGTAAATATCTCCCAGGTTACTGCAAACCTTGTATTGAACTCATTGCTGCAGATAAGCTATGAGGAGATTTAACCTTTACATGAATTACTTCAAAGTTTTCTCTCCAAGTTACTTGCCAAAAGGTGTGTATTTGGATTCCTATAGGTTGCAAATGAAGAACTCCTAAATATAGAGAGTCCCTCCAAGAAATATATACAAGAAGTAAGCTCATATCAGTCACGAAGTGAGTGAATTTAAACAATGCTGTCAATACAATATCTTCCTTGCGTTCAGCATCGTTCCTGAGATTCCTTCTATAAAAGCTACCCTATAGGCGAATGGAACAATTGAGAATGAGATATTAACAAAAATTTCACAGATAACGGCAAACCTCATATGGAGGTCATTGCCGCAGCTAAGCTATGTGGAGGTTTACCATTTACCTGTATTACCTCACAGTTTTCTCTTTAGGTAATTTGCCCAAAGGTCTTCATGTTGACACTTACGGTCTACAAATGAAGAATTCCTAAATACTGAGATTACATCCAGGAAATATGTACAAGATTGAAGGTCCTAATACCCTTGAAGAGAGTGAAGGGAAACAAGGATGTTAATATAATATCGTCTTAGTTTTCAATGTATGTCTTGAAAAAACTTCCCCTATATCTATCAAAAAGGCCAAAGTAGCCAATGAGTATGAGATATTCGCAAATATCTCCTACCTAACTGCAATCCTTGTATTGAGCTCATTGCTGCAGAGAAGATATCAGGAGGTTTGCCCTTTACATGTATAACTGCAGAGTTTTCGCTTTAGGTTATTTGACAAAATGATTTATTTGCATTCCAATAGAGTACTATTGAAGAAACCTTAAATATTGAGAAAACCTTCTTTAAATTTGTAGAAAATTACAAATCATATTATCCATGAAGAGAGTTAAGGGAAGCAATGCTGCTAATGTCATACATTCCTAGTGTTCAATGTATATCTTGAAACACCATCCAGTATTTCTCCCATACTGGCCAAGGGAGCAATTGAGAATGTGACATTTTGCAATATCTCTGAGATAACGGCAAACCTTTTGTTGAGATATTTGCTGCAGAGGAGATTTCTGGAGGTTTGCCCTGTACTTGTATTACTTCAAAGTTTTCCCCTTAAGTTATTTGCCAAAATGAGTTTTTTCGGATTACTATGGCCTTCAATACGAGAAATACCGTATATTGACATAACCTTCAGGACATATGCACAAGATTGTAACTCCTATTCCCCATGAAAAGAGTGAAGGGAAACAAAGCTGTTAATATCGTATCTTCCTAGTGTTCAATATATGTCCTGAGATACCTTCCACTCTATCTACCTTAGTAGGCAAAGGAGCAATTGAAAATGTAATATTCCCAGATATCTACTACGTAACTCTAAACCTTGTATTGAACTCATTGCTTTAGATATGAGGTCAGGAAGTTTAACATTGACATGTATTACTTCGGAATATTTTCTTTAGGTTGTTTGCCGAAATGTTTTTCTTTGGATTCCTATAGCCTACAATTGCAGAAATCTGATATATTGAGATAACATTGAGGAAACATGTACAAGACTGAAGGTCGTGTTATCCTTGAAGAGAGTGAAGGCATACAATGCTGTTAATGTCCTATCTTCCTAGTGTTCAATATATGTCTTGAGAGAACTTCCACTATCTCAGCCATATTGGAAAAAGGAAAAATTGAGAATATGATATTCCCAAATGTCTCCTATTAACTGCTAACCTTGTATTGAGCTCATTGCTGAAAGAAAGATGTCAGGACGTTTACCCTTGACACGTATTACTTCATAGAATTCTCTTCAGGTTGTTTGCCAAAATGTTTTTCTTTCGATTCGTATAGCCTACAATTGAAGGAATCTGACATATTGAGATAATCTTCAGGAAATACGTACAAGATTCAAGTTTATATTATCCATGAAGAGAATAACAGGAAGCAATGCTGTTAATGTAATATCTTCCTAGAGTTCGATATATGTATAGAGTTACCGTCCACTATATCTGCCATATTGGGTCATGGAGCAGTGGAGTATGTGATATTTGCAAATATCTCCCAGGTTACTGCAAACCTTGTATTGAACTCATTGCTGCGGATAAGCTATGAGAAGATTTACCCTTTACATAAATTACCTCATTATTTTCTCTTCAAGTTACTTGCCAAAATGTGTGTATTTGGAATCCTATAGGCTCCAAATGAAGAACTCGTAAATATGGAGAGACCCTCCAAGAAATATGTACAAGAATGAAGCTCATATCAGCCACGAAATGAGTGAATTTAAACAATGATGTTAATATAATATCTTCCTTGTGTTCAATATCTTTCCTGAGATGCCTTCTATGAAAGCTACCCTTTAGGCCAATGGAACAATTGAGAATGAGATATTAACAAAAATTTCACAGATAACTGCAAACCTCTTATGGAGGTCACTGCTGCAGATAAGCTATGTGGAGTTTTACTCTTTACCCGTATTGCCTCACAGTTTTCTCTTTAGGTTATTTACCAAAAGGTGTTCATGTTGACTCTTACGGTCTACCAATGAAGAATTCCTAAATACTGAGATAACACCCTGAAAATATGTACAAGACTGAAGGTCCTAATATCCATGAAAAGAGTGAAGGGAGACAAGGATGTTAATGTAATATCGTCCTAGTTTTCAATGTATGTCTTGAAACAACTTCCCCTATATATATCAAAATGGCCAAAGTAGCCAATGAGTATGAGATATTCGCAAATATCTCCTACCGAACTGCAATCCTTGTATTGAGCTCATTGCTGCAGAGAAGATATCAGGAGGTTTACCCTTTACATGTATAACTGCAGAGTTTTCGCTTTAGGTTATTTGACAAAATGGTTTTATGTGGATTCCTATAGCCTACTTTTGAAGAAACCGTAAATATTAAGATAACCTTCTGGAAATTTGTAGAAGATTACAAATCATATTATCCATGAAGAGAGTCAAGGGAAGCAATGCTGCTAATGTCATATCTTCCTAGTGTTCAATGTATATCTTGAAACACCTTCCATATTGGACAAGGGAGCAATTGAGAATGATATTTTCCAATATCTCCGAGATAACTGCAAACCTTTTGTTGAGGTATTTGCGGCAGAGAAGATTTCTGGAGGTTTGCCCTGTACTTGTTATTACTTCAGAGTTTTCCCCTTAAGTTATTTGCCCAAATCAGTTTATTCAGATTTCTATGGCCTTCAATAGGAGAAATACCGTATATTGACATATCCTTCAGGACATATGCACAAGATTGTAACTCACATTACCCATGACAAGAGTGAAGGGAAATAAAGCTGTTAATGTCGTATCTTCTCAGTGTTCAATATATGTCTTGAGATACCTTCCACTCTATCTACCTTATGGGTCAAAGGAGCAAATGAAAATGTGATATTCCCAAATACCTGCTGCATAACCGCCAACCTTGTATTGAGCTCATTGCTGAGGAAAGATGTCAGGAGGTTTACCCTTGACAAGTACTACTTCATAGTATTCTCTTCAGGTTGTTTGCCAAAATGCTTTTCTTTCGATTCGTATAACCTACAATTGAAGAAATCTGACATATTGAGATAATCTTCAGGAAATACGTACAAGATTGAAGTTCCTATTATCCATGAATAGAATGAAGTGAAGCAATGCTGTTAATGTCATATCTTCCTAGTGTTCGATATATGTATAGAGTGACCTTCCACTCTATCTGCCGTATTGCCTAAAGGAGCAGTGGAATATGTGATATTTGTAAATATCTCCCAGGTTACTGCAAACCTTGTATTGAACTCATTGCTGCAGATAAGCTATGAGGAGATTTAACCTTTACATGAATTACTTCAAAGTTTTCTCTCCAAGTTACTTGCCAAAAGGTGTGTATTTGGATTCCTATAGGTTGCAAATGAAGAACTCCTAAATATAGAGAGTCCCTCCAAGAAATATATACAAGAAGGAAGCTCATATCAGTCACGAAGTGAGTGAATTTAAACAATGCTGTCAATACAATATCTTCCTTGCGTTCAACATCGTTCCTGAGATTCCTTCTATAAAAGCTACCCTATAGGCGAATGGAACAATTGAGAATGAGATATTAACAAAAATTTCACAGATAACGGCAAACCTCATATGGAGGTCATTGCCGCAGCTAAGCTATGTGGAGGTTTACCATTTACCTATATTACCTCACAGTTTTCTCTTTAGGTAATTTGCCCAAAGGTCTTCATGTTGACACTTACGGTCTACAAATGAAGAATTCCTAAATACTGAGATTACATCCAGGAAATATGTACAAGATTGAAGGTCCTAATACCCTTGAAGAGAGTGAAGGGAAACAAGGATGTTAATATAATATCGTCTTAGTTTTCAATGTATGTCTTGAAAAAACTTCCCCTATATCTATCAAAAAGGCCAAAGTAGCCAATGAGTATGAGATATTCGCAAATATCTCCTACCTAACTGCAATCCTTGTATTGAGCTCATTGCTGCAGAGAAGATATCAGGAGGTTTGCCCTTTACATGTATAACTGCAGAGTTTTCGCTTTAGGTTATTTGACAAAATGATTTATTTGCATTCCAATAGAGTACTATTGAAGAAACCTTAAATATTGAGAAAACCTTCTTTAAATTTGTAGAAAATTACAAATCATATTATCCATGAAGAGAGTTAAGGGAAGCAATGCTGCTAATGTCATACATTCCTAGTGTTCAATGTATATCTTGAAACACCATCCAGTATTTCTCCCATACTGGCCAAGGGAGCAATTGAGAATGTGACATTTTGCAATATCTCTGAGATAACGGCAAACCTTTTGTTGAGATATTTGCTGCAGAGGAGATTTCTGGAGGTTTGCCCTGTACTTGTATTACTTCAAAGTTTTCCCCTTAAGTTATTTGCCAAAATGAGTTTTTTCGGATTACTATGGCCTTCAATACGAGAAATACCGTATATTGACATAACCTTCAGGACATATGCACAAGATTGTAACTCCTATTCCCCATGAAAAGAGTGAAGGGAAACAAAGCTGTTAATATCGTATCTTCCTAGTGTTCAATATATGTCCTGAGATACCTTCCACTCTATCTACCTTAGTAGGCAAAGGAGCAATTGAAAATGTAATATTCCCAGATATCTACTACGTAACTCTAAACCTTGTATTGAACTCATTGCTTTAGATATGAGGTCAGGAAGTTTAACATTGACATGTATTACTTCGGAATATTTTCTTTAGGTTGTTTGCCGAAATGTTTTTCTTTGGATTCCTATAGCCTACAATTGCAGAAATCTGATATATTGAGATAACATTGAGGAAACATGTACAAGACTGAAGGTCGTGTTATCCTTGAAGAGAGTGAAGGCATACAATGCTGTTAATGTCCTATCTTCCTAGTGTTCAATATATGTCTTGAGAGAACTTCCACTATCTCAGCCATATTGGAAAAAGGAAAAATTGAGAATATGATATTCCCAAATGTCTCCTATTAACTGCTAACCTTGTATTGAGCTCATTGCTGAAAGAAAGATGTCAGGACGTTTACCCTTGACACGTATTACTTCATAGAATTCTCTTCAGGTTGTTTGCCAAAATGTTTTTCTTTCGATTCGTATAGCCTACAATTGAAGGAATCTGACATATTGAGATAATCTTCAGGAAATACGTACAAGATTCAAGTTTATATTATCCATGAAGAGAATAACAGGAAGCAATGCTGTTAATGTAATATCTTCCTAGAGTTCGATATATGTATAGAGTTACCGTCCACTATATCTGCCATATTGGGTCATGGAGCAGTGGAGTATGTGATATTTGCAAATATCTCCCAGGTTACTGCAAACCTTGTATTGAACTCATTGCTGCGGATAAGCTATGAGAAGATTTACCCTTTACATAAATTACCTCATTATTTTCTCTTCAAGTTACTTGCCAAAATGTGTGTATTTGGAATCCTATAGGCTCCAAATGAAGAACTCGTAAATATGGAGAGACCCTCCAAGAAATATGTACAAGAATGAAGCTCATATCAGCCACGAAATGAGTGAATTTAAACAATGATGTTAATATAATATCTTCCTTGTGTTCAATATCTTTCCTGAGATGCCTTCTATGAAAGCTACCCTTTAGGCCAATGGAACAATTGAGAATGAGATATTAACAAAAATTTCACAGATAACTGCAAACCTCTTATGGAGGTCACTGCTGCAGATAAGCTATGTGGAGTTTTACTCTTTACCCGTATTGCCTCACAGTTTTCTCTTTAGGTTATTTACCAAAAGGTGTTCATGTTGACTCTTACGGTCTACCAATGAAGAATTCCTAAATACTGAGATAACACCCTGAAAATATGTACAAGACTGAAGGTCCTAATATCCATGAAAAGAGTGAAGGGAAACAAGGATGTTAATGTAATATCGTCCTAGTTTTCAATGTATGTCTTGAAACAACTTCCCCTATATATATCAAAATGGCCAAAGTAGCCAATGAGTATGAGATATTCGCAAATATCTCCTACCGAACTGCAATCCTTGTATTGAGCTCATTGCTGCAGAGAAGATATCAGGAGGTTTACCCTTTACATGTATAACTGCAGAGTTTTCGCTTTAGGTTATTTGACAAAATGGTTTTATGTGGATTCCTATAGCCTACTTTTGAAGAAACCGTAAATATTAAGATAACCTTCTGGAAATTTGTAGAAGATTACAAATCATATTATCCATGAAGAGAGTCAAGGGAAGCAATGCTGCTAATGTCATATCTTCCTAGTGTTCAATGTATATCTTGAAACACCTTCCATATTGGACAAGGGAGCAATTGAGAATGATATTTTCCAATATCTCCGAGATAACTGCAAACCTTTTGTTGAGGTATTTGCGGCAGAGAAGATTTCTGGAGGTTTGCCCTGTACTTGTTATTACTTCAGAGTTTTCCCCTTAAGTTATTTGCCCAAATCAGTTTATTCAGATTTCTATGGCCTTCAATAGGAGAAATACCGTATATTGACATATCCTTCAGGACATATGCACAAGATTGTAACTCACATTACCCATGACAAGAGTGAAGGGAAATAAAGCTGTTAATGTCGTATCTTCTCAGTGTTCAATATATGTCTTGAGATACCTTCCACTCTATCTACCTTATGGGTCAAAGGAGCAAATGAAAATGTGATATTCCCAAATACCTGCTGCATAACCGCCAACCTTGTATTGAGCTCATTGCTGAGGAAAGATGTCAGGAGGTTTACCCTTGACAAGTACTACTTCATAGTATTCTCTTCAGGTTGTTTGCCAAAATGCTTTTCTTTCGATTCGTATAACCTACAATTGAAGAAATCTGACATATTGAGATAATCTTCAGGAAATACGTACAAGATTGAAGTTCCTATTATCCATGAATAGAATGAAGTGAAGCAATGCTGTTAATGTCATATCTTCCTAGTGTTCGATATATGTATAGAGTGACCTTCCACTCTATCTGCCGTATTGCCTAAAGGAGCAGTGGAATATGTGATATTTGTAAATATCTCCCAGGTTACTGCAAACCTTGTATTGAACTCATTGCTGCAGATAAGCTATGAGGAGATTTAACCTTTACATGAATTACTTCAAAGTTTTCTCTCCAAGTTACTTGCCAAAAGGTGTGTATTTGGATTCCTATAGGTTGCAAATGAAGAACTCCTAAATATAGAGAGTCCCTCCAAGAAATATATACAAGAAGGAAGCTCATATCAGTCACGAAGTGAGTGAATTTAAACAATGCTGTCAATACAATATCTTCCTTGCGTTCAACATCGTTCCTGAGATTCCTTCTATAAAAGCTACCCTATAGGCGAATGGAACAATTGAGAATGAGATATTAACAAAAATTTCACAGATAACGGCAAACCTCATATGGAGGTCATTGCCGCAGCTAAGCTATGTGGAGGTTTACCATTTACCTGTATTACCTCACAGTTTTCTCTTTAGGTAATTTGCCCAAAGGTCTTCATGTTGACACTTACGGTCTACAAATGAAGAATTCCTAAATACTGAGATTACATCCAGGAAATATGTACAAGATTGAAGGTCCTAATACCCTTGAAGAGAGTGAAGGGAAACAAGGATGTTAATATAATATCGTCTTAGTTTTCAATGTATGTCTTGAAAAAACTTCCCCTATATCTATCAAAAAGGCCAAAGTAGCCAATGAGTATGAGATATTCGCAAATATCTCCTACCTAACTGCAATCCTTGTATTGAGCTCATTGCTGCAGAGAAGATATCAGGAGGTTTGCCCTTTACATGTATAACTGCAGAGTTTTCGCTTTAGGTTATTTGACAAAATGATTTATTTGCATTCCAATAGAGTACTATTGAAGAAACCTTAAATATTGAGAAAACCTTCTTTAAATTTGTAGAAAATTACAAATCATATTATCCATGAAGAGAGTTAAGGGAAGCAATGCTGCTAATGTCATACATTCCTAGTGTTCAATGTATATCTTGAAACACCATCCAGTATTTCTCCCATACTGGCCAAGGGAGCAATTGAGAATGTGACATTTTGCAATATCTCTGAGATAACGGCAAACCTTTTGTTGAGATATTTGCTGCAGAGGAGATTTCTGGAGGTTTGCCCTGTACTTGTATTACTTCAAAGTTTTCCCCTTAAGTTATTTGCCAAAATGAGTTTTTTCGGATTACTATGGCCTTCAATACGAGAAATACCGTATATTGACATAACCTTCAGGACATATGCACAAGATTGTAACTCCTATTCCCCATGAAAAGAGTGAAGGGAAACAAAGCTGTTAATATCGTATCTTCCTAGTGTTCAATATATGTCCTGAGATACCTTCCACTCTATCTACCTTAGTAGGCAAAGGAGCAATTGAAAATGTAATATTCCCAGATATCTACTACGTAACTCTAAACCTTGTATTGAACTCATTGCTTTAGATATGAGGTCAGGAAGTTTAACATTGACATGTATTACTTCGGAATATTTTCTTTAGGTTGTTTGCCGAAATGTTTTTCTTTGGATTCCTATAGCCTACAATTGCAGAAATCTGATATATTGAGATAACATTGAGGAAACATGTACAAGACTGAAGGTCGTGTTATCCTTGAAGAGAGTGAAGGCATACAATGCTGTTAATGTCCTATCTTCCTAGTGTTCAATATATGTCTTGAGAGAACTTCCACTATCTCAGCCATATTGGAAAAAGGAAAAATTGAGAATATGATATTCCCAAATGTCTCCTATTAACTGCTAACCTTGTATTGAGCTCATTGCTGAAAGAAAGATGTCAGGACGTTTACCCTTGACACGTATTACTTCATAGAATTCTCTTCAGGTTGTTTGCCAAAATGTTTTTCTTTCGATTCGTATAGCCTACAATTGAAGGAATCTGACATATTGAGATAATCTTCAGGAAATACGTACAAGATTCAAGTTTATATTATCCATGAAGAGAATAACAGGAAGCAATGCTGTTAATGTAATATCTTCCTAGAGTTCGATATATGTATAGAGTTACCGTCCACTATATCTGCCATATTGGGTCATGGAGCAGTGGAGTATGTGATATTTGCAAATATCTCCCAGGTTACTGCAAACCTTGTATTGAACTCATTGCTGCGGATAAGCTATGAGAAGATTTACCCTTTACATAAATTACCTCATTATTTTCTCTTCAAGTTACTTGCCAAAATGTGTGTATTTGGAATCCTATAGGCTCCAAATGAAGAACTCGTAAATATGGAGAGACCCTCCAAGAAATATGTACAAGAATGAAGCTCATATCAGCCACGAAATGAGTGAATTTAAACAATGATGTTAATATAATATCTTCCTTGTGTTCAATATCTTTCCTGAGATGCCTTCTATGAAAGCTACCCTTTAGGCCAATGGAACAATTGAGAATGAGATATTAACAAAAATTTCACAGATAACTGCAAACCTCTTATGGAGGTCACTGCTGCAGATAAGCTATGTGGAGTTTTACTCTTTACCCGTATTGCCTCACAGTTTTCTCTTTAGGTTATTTACCAAAAGGTGTTCATGTTGACTCTTACGGTCTACCAATGAAGAATTCCTAAATACTGAGATAACACCCTGAAAATATGTACAAGACTGAAGGTCCTAATATCCATGAAAAGAGTGAAGGGAGACAAGGATGTTAATGTAATATCGTCCTAGTTTTCAATGTATGTCTTGAAACAACTTCCCCTATATATATCAAAATGGCCAAAGTAGCCAATGAGTATGAGATATTCGCAAATATCTCCTACCGAACTGCAATCCTTGTATTGAGCTCATTGCTGCAGAGAAGATATCAGGAGGTTTACCCTTTACATGTATAACTGCAGAGTTTTCGCTTTAGGTTATTTGACAAAATGGTTTTATGTGGATTCCTATAGCCTACTTTTGAAGAAACCGTAAATATTAAGATAACCTTCTGGAAATTTGTAGAAGATTACAAATCATATTATCCATGAAGAGAGTCAAGGGAAGCAATGCTGCTAATGTCATATCTTCCTAGTGTTCAATGTATATCTTGAAACACCTTCCATATTGGACAAGGGAGCAATTGAGAATGATATTTTCCAATATCTCCGAGATAACTGCAAACCTTTTGTTGAGGTATTTGCGGCAGAGAAGATTTCTGGAGGTTTGCCCTGTACTTGTTATTACTTCAGAGTTTTCCCCTTAAGTTATTTGCCCAAATCAGTTTATTCAGATTTCTATGGCCTTCAATAGGAGAAATACCGTATATTGACATATCCTTCAGGACATATGCACAAGATTGTAACTCACATTACCCATGACAAGAGTGAAGGGAAATAAAGCTGTTAATGTCGTATCTTCTCAGTGTTCAATATATGTCTTGAGATACCTTCCACTCTATCTACCTTATGGGTCAAAGGAGCAAATGAAAATGTGATATTCCCAAATACCTGCTGCATAACCGCCAACCTTGTATTGAGCTCATTGCTGAGGAAAGATGTCAGGAGGTTTACCCTTGACAAGTACTACTTCATAGTATTCTCTTCAGGTTGTTTGCCAAAATGCTTTTCTTTCGATTCGTATAACCTACAATTGAAGAAATCTGACATATTGAGATAATCTTCAGGAAATACGTACAAGATTGAAGTTCCTATTATCCATGAATAGAATGAAGTGAAGCAATGCTGTTAATGTCATATCTTCCTAGTGTTCGATATATGTATAGAGTGACCTTCCACTCTATCTGCCGTATTGCCTAAAGGAGCAGTGGAATATGTGATATTTGTAAATATCTCCCAGGTTACTGCAAACCTTGTATTGAACTCATTGCTGCAGATAAGCTATGAGGAGATTTAACCTTTACATGAATTACTTCAAAGTTTTCTCTCCAAGTTACTTGCCAAAAGGTGTGTATTTGGATTCCTATAGGTTGCAAATGAAGAACTCCTAAATATAGAGAGTCCCTCCAAGAAATATATACAAGAAGGAAGCTCATATCAGTCACGAAGTGAGTGAATTTAAACAATGCTGTCAATACAATATCTTCCTTGCGTTCAACATCGTTCCTGAGATTCCTTCTATAAAAGCTACCCTATAGGCGAATGGAACAATTGAGAATGAGATATTAACAAAAATTTCACAGATAACGGCAAACCTCATATGGAGGTCATTGCCGCAGCTAAGCTATGTGGAGGTTTACCATTTACCTGTATTACCTCACAGTTTTCTCTTTAGGTAATTTGCCCAAAGGTCTTCATGTTGACACTTACGGTCTACAAATGAAGAATTCCTAAATACTGAGATTACATCCAGGAAATATGTACAAGATTGAAGGTCCTAATACCCTTGAAGAGAGTGAAGGGAAACAAGGATGTTAATATAATATCGTCTTAGTTTTCAATGTATGTCTTGAAAAAACTTCCCCTATATCTATCAAAAAGGCCAAAGTAGCCAATGAGTATGAGATATTCGCAAATATCTCCTACCTAACTGCAATCCTTGTATTGAGCTCATTGCTGCAGAGAAGATATCAGGAGGTTTGCCCTTTACATGTATAACTGCAGAGTTTTCGCTTTAGGTTATTTGACAAAATGATTTATTTGCATTCCAATAGAGTACTATTGAAGAAACCTTAAATATTGAGAAAACCTTCTTTAAATTTGTAGAAAATTACAAATCATATTATCCATGAAGAGAGTTAAGGGAAGCAATGCTGCTAATGTCATACATTCCTAGTGTTCAATGTATATCTTGAAACACCATCCAGTATTTCTCCCATACTGGCCAAGGGAGCAATTGAGAATGTGACATTTTGCAATATCTCTGAGATAACGGCAAACCTTTTGTTGAGATATTTGCTGCAGAGGAGATTTCTGGAGGTTTGCCCTGTACTTGTATTACTTCAAAGTTTTCCCCTTAAGTTATTTGCCAAAATGAGTTTTTTCGGATTACTATGGCCTTCAATACGAGAAATACCGTATATTGACATAACCTTCAGGACATATGCACAAGATTGTAACTCCTATTCCCCATGAAAAGAGTGAAGGGAAACAAAGCTGTTAATATCGTATCTTCCTAGTGTTCAATATATGTCCTGAGATACCTTCCACTCTATCTACCTTAGTAGGCAAAGGAGCAATTGAAAATGTAATATTCCCAGATATCTACTACGTAACTCTAAACCTTGTATTGAACTCATTGCTTTAGATATGAGGTCAGGAAGTTTAACATTGACATGTATTACTTCGGAATATTTTCTTTAGGTTGTTTGCCGAAATGTTTTTCTTTGGATTCCTATAGCCTACAATTGCAGAAATCTGATATATTGAGATAACATTGAGGAAACATGTACAAGACTGAAGGTCGTGTTATCCTTGAAGAGAGTGAAGGCATACAATGCTGTTAATGTCCTATCTTCCTAGTGTTCAATATATGTCTTGAGAGAACTTCCACTATCTCAGCCATATTGGAAAAAGGAAAAATTGAGAATATGATATTCCCAAATGTCTCCTATTAACTGCTAACCTTGTATTGAGCTCATTGCTGAAAGAAAGATGTCAGGACGTTTACCCTTGACACGTATTACTTCATAGAATTCTCTTCAGGTTGTTTGCCAAAATGTTTTTCTTTCGATTCGTATAGCCTACAATTGAAGGAATCTGACATATTGAGATAATCTTCAGGAAATACGTACAAGATTCAAGTTTATATTATCCATGAAGAGAATAACAGGAAGCAATGCTGTTAATGTAATATCTTCCTAGAGTTCGATATATGTATAGAGTTACCGTCCACTATATCTGCCATATTGGGTCATGGAGCAGTGGAGTATGTGATATTTGCAAATATCTCCCAGGTTACTGCAAACCTTGTATTGAACTCATTGCTGCGGATAAGCTATGAGAAGATTTACCCTTTACATAAATTACCTCATTATTTTCTCTTCAAGTTACTTGCCAAAATGTGTGTATTTGGAATCCTATAGGCTCCAAATGAAGAACTCGTAAATATGGAGAGACCCTCCAAGAAATATGTACAAGAATGAAGCTCATATCAGCCACGAAATGAGTGAATTTAAACAATGATGTTAATATAATATCTTCCTTGTGTTCAATATCTTTCCTGAGATGCCTTCTATGAAAGCTACCCTTTAGGCCAATGGAACAATTGAGAATGAGATATTAACAAAAATTTCACAGATAACTGCAAACCTCTTATGGAGGTCACTGCTGCAGATAAGCTATGTGGAGTTTTACTCTTTACCCGTATTGCCTCACAGTTTTCTCTTTAGGTTATTTACCAAAAGGTGTTCATGTTGACTCTTACGGTCTACCAATGAAGAATTCCTAAATACTGAGATAACACCCTGAAAATATGTACAAGACTGAAGGTCCTAATATCCATGAAAAGAGTGAAGGGAGACAAGGATGTTAATGTAATATCGTCCTAGTTTTCAATGTATGTCTTGAAACAACTTCCCCTATATATATCAAAATGGCCAAAGTAGCCAATGAGTATGAGATATTCGCAAATATCTCCTACCGAACTGCAATCCTTGTATTGAGCTCATTGCTGCAGAGAAGATATCAGGAGGTTTACCCTTTACATGTATAACTGCAGAGTTTTCGCTTTAGGTTATTTGACAAAATGGTTTTATGTGGATTCCTATAGCCTACTTTTGAAGAAACCGTAAATATTAAGATAACCTTCTGGAAATTTGTAGAAGATTACAAATCATATTATCCATGAAGAGAGTCAAGGGAAGCAATGCTGCTAATGTCATATCTTCCTAGTGTTCAATGTATATCTTGAAACACCTTCCATATTGGACAAGGGAGCAATTGAGAATGATATTTTCCAATATCTCCGAGATAACTGCAAACCTTTTGTTGAGGTATTTGCGGCAGAGAAGATTTCTGGAGGTTTGCCCTGTACTTGTTATTACTTCAGAGTTTTCCCCTTAAGTTATTTGCCCAAATCAGTTTATTCAGATTTCTATGGCCTTCAATAGGAGAAATACCGTATATTGACATATCCTTCAGGACATATGCACAAGATTGTAACTCACATTACCCATGACAAGAGTGAAGGGAAATAAAGCTGTTAATGTCGTATCTTCTCAGTGTTCAATATATGTCTTGAGATACCTTCCACTCTATCTACCTTATGGGTCAAAGGAGCAAATGAAAATGTGATATTCCCAAATACCTGCTGCATAACCGCCAACCTTGTATTGAGCTCATTGCTGAGGAAAGATGTCAGGAGGTTTACCCTTGACAAGTACTACTTCATAGTATTCTCTTCAGGTTGTTTGCCAAAATGCTTTTCTTTCGATTCGTATAACCTACAATTGAAGAAATCTGACATATTGAGATAATCTTCAGGAAATACGTACAAGATTGAAGTTCCTATTATCCATGAATAGAATGAAGTGAAGCAATGCTGTTAAGGTCATATCTTCCTAGTGTTCGATATATGTATAGAGTGACCTTCCACTCTATCTGCCGTATTGCCTAAAGGAGCAGTGGAATATGTGATATTTGTAAATATCTCCCAGGTTACTGCAAACCTTGTATTGAACTCATTGCTGCAGATAAGCTATGAGGAGATTTAACCTTTACATGAATTACTTCAAAGTTTTCTCTCCAAGTTACTTGCCAAAAGGTGTGTATTTGGATTCCTATAGGTTGCAAATGAAGAACTCCTAAATATAGAGAGTCCCTCCAAGAAATATATACAAGAAGGAAGCTCATATCAGTCACGAAGTGAGTGAATTTAAACAATGCTGTCAATACAATATCTTCCTTGCGTTCAACATCGTTCCTGAGATTCCTTCTATAAAAGCTACCCTATAGGCGAATGGAACAATTGAGAATGAGATATTAACAAAAATTTCACAGATAACGGCAAACCTCATATGGAGGTCATTGCCGCAGCTAAGCTATGTGGAGGTTTACCATTTACCTGTATTACCTCACAGTTTTCTCTTTAGGTAATTTGCCCAAAGGTCTTCATGTTGACACTTACGGTCTACAAATGAAGAATTCCTAAATACTGAGATTACATCCAGGAAATATGTACAAGATTGAAGGTCCTAATACCCTTGAAGAGAGTGAAGGGAAACAAGGATGTTAATATAATATCGTCTTAGTTTTCAATGTATGTCTTGAAAAAACTTCCCCTATATCTAACAAAAAGGCCAAAGTAGCCAATGAGTATGAGATATTCGCAAATATCTCCTACCTAACTGCAATCCTTGTATTGAGCTCATTGCTGCAGAGAAGATATCAGGAGGTTTGCCCTTTACATGTATAACTGCAGAGTTTTCGCTTTAGGTTATTTGACAAAATGATTTATTTGCATTCCAATAGAGTACTATTGAAGAAACCTTAAATATTGAGAAAACCTTCTTTAAATTTGTAGAAAATTACAAATCATATTATCCATGAAGAGAGTTAAGGGAAGCAATGCTGCTAATGTCATACATTCCTAGTGTTCAATGTATATCTTGAAACACCATCCAGTATTTCTCCCATACTGGCCAAGGGAGCAATTGAGAATGTGACATTTTGCAATATCTCTGAGATAACGGCAAACCTTTTGTTGAGATATTTGCTGCAGAGAAGATTTCTGGAGGTTTGCCCTGTACTTGTATTACTTCAAAGTTTTCCCCTTAAGTTATTTGCCAAAATGAGTTTTTTCGGATTACTATGGCCTTCAATACGAGAAATACCGTATATTGACATAACCTTCAGGACATATGCACAAGATTGTAACTCCTATTCCCCATGAAAAGAGTGAAGGGAAACAAAGCTGTTAATATCGTATCTTCCTAGTGTTCAATATATGTCCTGAGATACCTTCCACTCTATCTACCTTAGTAGGCAAAGGAGCAATTGAAAATGTAATATTCCCAGATATCTACTACGTAACTCTAAACCTTGTATTGAACTCATTGCTTTAGATATGAGGTCAGGAAGTTTAACATTGACATGTATTACTTCGGAATATTTTCTTTAGGTTGTTTGCCGAAATGTTTTTCTTTGGATTCCTATAGCCTACAATTGCAGAAATCTGATATATTGAGATAACATTGAGGAAACATGTACAAGACTGAAGGTCGTGTTATCCTTGAAGAGAGTGAAGGCATACAATGCTGTTAATGTCCTATCTTCCTAGTGTTCAATATATGTCTTGAGAGAACTTCCACTATCTCAGCCATATTGGAAAAAGGAAAAATTGAGAATATGATATTCCCAAATGTCTCCTATTAACTGCTAACCTTGTATTGAGCTCATTGCTGAAAGAAAGATGTCAGGACGTTTACCCTTGACACGTATTACTTCATAGAATTCTCTTCAGGTTGTTTGCCAAAATGTTTTTCTTTCGATTCGTATAGCCTACAATTGAAGGAATCTGACATATTGAGATAATCTTCAGGAAATACGTACAAGATTCAAGTTTATATTACCCATGAAGAGAATAACAGGAAGCAATGCTGCTAATGTAATATCTTCCTAGAGTTCGATATATGTATAGAGTTACCGTCCACTATATCTGCCATATTGGGTCATGGAGCAGTGGAGTATGTGATATTTGCAAATATCTCCCAGGTTACTGCAAACCTTGTATTGAACTCATTGCTGCGGATAAGCTATGAGAAGATTTACCCTTTACATAAATTACCTCATTATTTTCTCTTCAAGTTACTTGCCAAAATGTGTGTATTTGGAATCCTATAGGCTCCAAATGAAGAACTCGTAAATATGGAGAGACCCTCCAAGAAATATGTACAAGAATGAAGCTCATATCAGCCACGAAATGAGTGAATTTAAACAATGATGTTAATATAATATCTTCCTTGTGTTCAATATCTTTCCTGAGATGCCTTCTATGAAAGCTACCCTTTAGGCCAATGGAACAATTGAGAATGAGATATTAACAAAAATTTCACAGATAACTGCAAACCTCTTATGGAGGTCACTGCTGCAGATAAGCTATGTGGAGTTTTACTCTTTACCCGTATTGCCTCACAGTTTTCTCTTTAGGTTATTTACCAAAAGGTGTTCATGTTGACTCTTACGGTCTACCAATGAAGAATTCCTAAATACTGAGATAACACCCTGAAAATATGTACAAGACTGAAGGTCCTAATATCCATGAAAAGAGTGAAGGGAGACAAGGATGTTAATGTAATATCGTCCTAGTTTTCAATGTATGTCTTGAAACAACTTCCCCTATATATATCAAAATGGCCAAAGTAGCCAATGAGTATGAGATATTCGCAAATATCTCCTACCGAACTGCAATCCTTGTATTGAGCTCATTGCTGCAGAGAAGATATCAGGAGGTTTACCCTTTACATGTATAACTGCAGAGTTTTCGCTTTAGGTTATTTGACAAAATGGTTTTATGTGGATTCCTATAGCCTACTTTTGAAGAAACCGTAAATATTAAGATAACCTTCTGGAAATTTGTAGAAGATTACAAATCATATTATCCATGAAGAGAGTCAAGGGAAGCAATGCTGCTAATGTCATATCTTCCTAGTGTTCAATGTATATCTTGAAACACCTTCCATATTGGACAAGGGAGCAATTGAGAATGATATTTTCCAATATCTCCGAGATAACTGCAAACCTTTTGTTGAGGTATTTGCGGCAGAGAAGATTTCTGGAGGTTTGCCCTGTACTTGTTATTACTTCAGAGTTTTCCCCTTAAGTTATTTGCCCAAATCAGTTTATTCAGATTTCTATGGCCTTCAATAGGAGAAATACCGTATATTGACATATCCTTCAGGACATATGCACAAGATTGTAACTCACATTACCCATGACAAGAGTGAAGGGAAATAAAGCTGTTAATGTCGTATCTTCTCAGTGTTCAATATATGTCTTGAGATACCTTCCACTCTATCTACCTTATGGGTCAAAGGAGCAAATGAAAATGTGATATTCCCAAATACCTGCTGCATAACCGCCAACCTTGTATTGAGCTCATTGCTGAGGAAAGATGTCAGGAGGTTTACCCTTGACAAGTACTACTTCATAGTATTCTCTTCAGGTTGTTTGCCAAAATGCTTTTCTTTCGATTCGTATAACCTACAATTGAAGAAATCTGACATATTGAGATAATCTTCAGGAAATACGTACAAGATTGAAGTTCCTATTATCCATGAATAGAATGAAGTGAAGCAATGCTGTTAATGTCATATCTTCCTAGTGTTCGATATATGTATAGAGTGACCTTCCACTCTATCTGCCGTATTGCCTAAAGGAGCAGTGGAATATGTGATATTTGTAAATATCTCCCAGGTTACTGCAAACCTTGTATTGAACTCATTGCTGCAGATAAGCTATGAGGAGATTTAACCTTTACATGAATTACTTCAAAGTTTTCTCTCCAAGTTACTTGCCAAAAGGTGTGTATTTGGATTCCTATAGGTTGCAAATGAAGAACTCCTAAATATAGAGAGTCCCTCCAAGAAATATATACAAGAAGGAAGCTCATATCAGTCACGAAGTGAGTGAATTTAAACAATGCTGTCAATACAATATCTTCCTTGCGTTCAACATCGTTCCTGAGATTCCTTCTATAAAAGCTACCCTATAGGCGAATGGAACAATTGAGAATGAGATATTAACAAAAATTTCACAGATAACGGCAAACCTCATATGGAGGTCATTGCCGCAGCTAAGCTATGTGGAGGTTTACCATTTACCTGTATTACCTCACAGTTTTCTCTTTAGGTAATTTGCCCAAAGGTCTTCATGTTGACACTTACGGTCTACAAATGAAGAATTCCTAAATACTGAGATTACATCCAGGAAATATGTACAAGATTGAAGGTCCTAATACCCTTGAAGAGAGTGAAGGGAAACAAGGATGTTAATATAATATCGTCTTAGTTTTCAATGTATGTCTTGAAAAAACTTCCCCTATATCTATCAAAAAGGCCAAAGTAGCCAATGAGTATGAGATATTCGCAAATATCTCCTACCTAACTGCAATCCTTGTATTGAGCTCATTGCTGCAGAGAAGATATCAGGAGGTTTGCCCTTTACATGTATAACTGCAGAGTTTTCGCTTTAGGTTATTTGACAAAATGATTTATTTGCATTCCAATAGAGTACTATTGAAGAAACCTTAAATATTGAGAAAACCTTCTTTAAATTTGTAGAAAATTACAAATCATATTATCCATGAAGAGAGTTAAGGGAAGCAATGCTGCTAATGTCATACATTCCTAGTGTTCAATGTATATCTTGAAACACCATCCAGTATTTCTCCCATACTGGCCAAGGGAGCAATTGAGAATGTGACATTTTGCAATATCTCTGAGATAACGGCAAACCTTTTGTTGAGATATTTGCTGCAGAGAAGATTTCTGGAGGTTTGCCCTGTACTTGTATTACTTCAAAGTTTTCCCCTTAAGTTATTTGCCAAAATGAGTTTTTTCGGATTACTATGGCCTTCAATACGAGAAATACCGTATATTGACATAACCTTCAGGACATATGCACAAGATTGTAACTCCTATTCCCCATGAAAAGAGTGAAGGGAAACAAAGCTGTTAATATCGTATCTTCCTAGTGTTCAATATATGTCCTGAGATACCTTCCACTCTATCTACCTTAGTAGGCAAAGGAGCAATTGAAAATGTAATATTCCCAGATATCTACTACGTAACTCTAAACCTTGTATTGAACTCATTGCTTTAGATATGAGGTCAGGAAGTTTAACATTGACATGTATTACTTCGGAATATTTTCTTTAGGTTGTTTGCCGAAATGTTTTTCTTTGGATTCCTATAGCCTACAATTGCAGAAATCTGATATATTGAGATAACATTGAGGAAACATGTACAAGACTGAAGGTCGTGTTATCCTTGAAGAGAGTGAAGGCATACAATGCTGTTAATGTCCTATCTTCCTAGTGTTCAATATATGTCTTGAGAGAACTTCCACTATCTCAGCCATATTGGAAAAAGGAAAAATTGAGAATATGATATTCCCAAATGTCTCCTATTAACTGCTAACCTTGTATTGAGCTCATTGCTGAAAGAAAGATGTCAGGACGTTTACCCTTGACACGTATTACTTCATAGAATTCTCTTCAGGTTGTTTGCCAAAATGTTTTTCTTTCGATTCGTATAGCCTACAATTGAAGGAATCTGACATATTGAGATAATCTTCAGGAAATACGTACAAGATTCAAGTTTATATTATCCATGAAGAGAATAACAGGAAGCAATGCTGTTAATGTAATATCTTCCTAGAGTTCGATATATGTATAGAGTTACCGTCCACTATATCTGCCATATTGGGTCATGGAGCAGTGGAGTATGTGATATTTGCAAATATCTCCCAGGTTACTGCAAACCTTGTATTGAACTCATTGCTGCGGATAAGCTATGAGAAGATTTACCCTTTACATAAATTACCTCATTATTTTCTCTTCAAGTTACTTGCCAAAATGTGTGTATTTGGAATCCTATAGGCTCCAAATGAAGAACTCGTAAATATGGAGAGACCCTCCAAGAAATATGTACAAGAATGAAGCTCATATCAGCCACGAAATGAGTGAATTTAAACAATGATGTTAATATAATATCTTCCTTGTGTTCAATATCTTTCCTGAGATGCCTTCTATGAAAGCTACCCTTTAGGCCAATGGAACAATTGAGAATGAGATATTAACAAAAATTTCACAGATAACTGCAAACCTCTTATGGAGGTCACTGCTGCAGATAAGCTATGTGGAGTTTTACTCTTTACCCGTATTGCCTCACAGTTTTCTCTTTAGGTTATTTACCAAAAGGTGTTCATGTTGACTCTTACGGTCTACCAATGAAGAATTCCTAAATACTGAGATAACACCCTGAAAATATGTACAAGACTGAAGGTCCTAATATCCATGAAAAGAGTGAAGGGAGACAAGGATGTTAATGTAATATCGTCCTAGTTTTCAATGTATGTCTTGAAACAACTTCCCCTATATATATCAAAATGGCCAAAGTAGCCAATGAGTATGAGATATTCGCAAATATCTCCTACCGAACTGCAATCCTTGTATTGAGCTCATTGCTGCAGAGAAGATATCAGGAGGTTTACCCTTTACATGTATAACTGCAGAGTTTTCGCTTTAGGTTATTTGACAAAATGGTTTTATGTGGATTCCTATAGCCTACTTTTGAAGAAACCGTAAATATTAAGATAACCTTCTGGAAATTTGTAGAAGATTACAAATCATATTATCCATGAAGAGAGTCAAGGGAAGCAATGCTGCTAATGTCATATCTTCCTAGTGTTCAATGTATATCTTGAAACACCTTCCATATTGGACAAGGGAGCAATTGAGAATGATATTTTCCAATATCTCCGAGATAACTGCAAACCTTTTGTTGAGGTATTTGCGGCAGAGAAGATTTCTGGAGGTTTGCCCTGTACTTGTTATTACTTCAGAGTTTTCCCCTTAAGTTATTTGCCCAAATCAGTTTATTCAGATTTCTATGGCCTTCAATAGGAGAAATACCGTATATTGACATATCCTTCAGGACATATGCACAAGATTGTAACTCACATTACCCATGACAAGAGTGAAGGGAAATAAAGCTGTTAATGTCGTATCTTCTCAGTGTTCAATATATGTCTTGAGATACCTTCCACTCTATCTACCTTATGGGTCAAAGGAGCAAATGAAAATGTGATATTCCCAAATACCTGCTGCATAACCGCCAACCTTGTATTGAGCTCATTGCTGAGGAAAGATGTCAGGAGGTTTACCCTTGACAAGTACTACTTCATAGTATTCTCTTCAGGTTGTTTGCCAAAATGCTTTTCTTTCGATTCGTATAACCTACAATTGAAGAAATCTGACATATTGAGATAATCTTCAGGAAATACGTACAAGATTGAAGTTCCTATTATCCATGAATAGAATGAAGTGAAGCAATGCTGTTAATGTCATATCTTCCTAGTGTTCGATATATGTATAGAGTGACCTTCCACTCTATCTGCCGTATTGCCTAAAGGAGCAGTGGAATATGTGATATTTGTAAATATCTCCCAGGTTACTGCAAACCTTGTATTGAACTCATTGCTGCAGATAAGCTATGAGGAGATTTAACCTTTACATGAATTACTTCAAAGTTTTCTCTCCAAGTTACTTGCCAAAAGGTGTGTATTTGGATTCCTATAGGTTGCAAATGAAGAACTCCTAAATATAGAGAGTCCCTCCAAGAAATATATACAAGAAGGAAGCTCATATCAGTCACGAAGTGAGTGAATTTAAACAATGCTGTCAATACAATATCTTCCTTGCGTTCAACATCGTTCCTGAGATTCCTTCTATAAAAGCTACCCTATAGGCGAATGGAACAATTGAGAATGAGATATTAACAAAAATTTCACAGATAACGGCAAACCTCATATGGAGGTCATTGCCGCAGCTAAGCTATGTGGAGGTTTACCATTTACCTGTATTACCTCACAGTTTTCTCTTTAGGTAATTTGCCCAAAGGTCTTCATGTTGACACTTACGGTCTACAAATGAAGAATTCCTAAATACTGAGATTACATCCAGGAAATATGTACAAGATTGAAGGTCCTAATACCCTTGAAGAGAGTGAAGGGAAACAAGGATGTTAATATAATATCGTCTTAGTTTTCAATGTATGTCTTGAAAAAACTTCCCCTATATCTATCAAAAAGGCCAAAGTAGCCAATGAGTATGAGATATTCGCAAATATCTCCTACCTAACTGCAATCCTTGTATTGAGCTCATTGCTGCAGAGAAGATATCAGGAGGTTTGCCCTTTACATGTATAACTGCAGAGTTTTCGCTTTAGGTTATTTGACAAAATGATTTATTTGCATTCCAATAGAGTACTATTGAAGAAACCTTAAATATTGAGAAAACCTTCTTTAAATTTGTAGAAAATTACAAATCATATTATCCATGAAGAGAGTTAAGGGAAGCAATGCTGCTAATGTCATACATTCCTAGTGTTCAATGTATATCTTGAAACACCATCCAGTATTTCTCCCATACTGGCCAAGGGAGCAATTGAGAATGTGACATTTTGCAATATCTCTGAGATAACGGCAAACCTTTTGTTGAGATATTTGCTGCAGAGGAGATTTCTGGAGGTTTGCCCTGTACTTGTATTACTTCAAAGTTTTCCCCTTAAGTTATTTGCCAAAATGAGTTTTTTCGGATTACTATGGCCTTCAATACGAGAAATACCGTATATTGACATAACCTTCAGGACATATGCACAAGATTGTAACTCCTATTCCCCATGAAAAGAGTGAAGGGAAACAAAGCTGTTAATATCGTATCTTCCTAGTGTTCAATATATGTCCTGAGATACCTTCCACTCTATCTACCTTAGTAGGCAAAGGAGCAATTGAAAATGTAATATTCCCAGATATCTACTACGTAACTCTAAACCTTGTATTGAACTCATTGCTTTAGATATGAGGTCAGGAAGTTTAACATTGACATGTATTACTTCGGAATATTTTCTTTAGGTTGTTTGCCGAAATGTTTTTCTTTGGATTCCTATAGCCTACAATTGCAGAAATCTGATATATTGAGATAACATTGAGGAAACATGTACAAGACTGAAGGTCGTGTTATCCTTGAAGAGAGTGAAGGCATACAATGCTGTTAATGTCCTATCTTCCTAGTGTTCAATATATGTCTTGAGAGAACTTCCACTATCTCAGCCATATTGGAAAAAGGAAAAATTGAGAATATGATATTCCCAAATGTCTCCTATTAACTGCTAACCTTGTATTGAGCTCATTGCTGAAAGAAAGATGTCAGGACGTTTACCCTTGACACGTATTACTTCATAGAATTCTCTTCAGGTTGTTTGCCAAAATGTTTTTCTTTCGATTCGTATAGCCTACAATTGAAGGAATCTGACATATTGAGATAATCTTCAGGAAATACGTACAAGATTCAAGTTTATATTATCCATGAAGAGAATAACAGGAAGCAATGCTGTTAATGTAATATCTTCCTAGAGTTCGATATATGTATAGAGTTACCGTCCACTATATCTGCCATATTGGGTCATGGAGCAGTGGAGTATGTGATATTTGCAAATATCTCCCAGGTTACTGCAAACCTTGTATTGAACTCATTGCTGCGGATAACCTATGAGAAGATTTACCCTTTACATAAATTACCTCATTATTTTCTCTTCAAGTTACTTGCCAAAATGTGTGTATTTGGAATCCTATAGGCTCCAAATGAAGAACTCGTAAATATGGAGAGACCCTCCAAGAAATATGTACAAGAATGAAGCTCATATCAGCCACGAAATGAGTGAATTTAAACAATGATGTTAATATAATATCTTCCTTGTGTTCAATATCTTTCCTGAGATGCCTTCTATGAAAGCTACCCTTTAGGCCAATGGAACAATTGAGAATGAGATATTAACAAAAATTTCACAGATAACTGCAAACCTCTTATGGAGGTCACTGCTGCAGATAAGCTATGTGGAGTTTTACTCTTTACCCGTATTGCCTCACAGTTTTCTCTTTAGGTTATTTACCAAAAGGTGTTCATGTTGACTCTTACGGTCTACCAATGAAGAATTCCTAAATACTGAGATAACACCCTGAAAATATGTACAAGACTGAAGGTCCTAATATCCATGAAAAGAGTGAAGGGAGACAAGGATGTTAATGTAATATCGTCCTAGTTTTCAATGTATGTCTTGAAACAACTTCCCCTATATATATCAAAATGGCCAAAGTAGCCAATGAGTATGAGATATTCGCAAATATCTCCTACCGAACTGCAATCCTTGTATTGAGCTCATTGCTGCAGAGAAGATATCAGGAGGTTTACCCTTTACATGTATAACTGCAGAGTTTTCGCTTTAGGTTATTTGACAAAATGGTTTTATGTGGATTCCTATAGCCTACTTTTGAAGAAACCGTAAATATTAAGATAACCTTCTGGAAATTTGTAGAAGATTACAAATCATATTATCCATGAAGAGAGTCAAGGGAAGCAATGCTGCTAATGTCATATCTTCCTAGTGTTCAATGTATATCTTGAAACACCTTCCATATTGGACAAGGGAGCAATTGAGAATGATATTTTCCAATATCTCCGAGATAACTGCAAACCTTTTGTTGAGGTATTTGCGGCAGAGAAGATTTCTGGAGGTTTGCCCTGTACTTGTTATTACTTCAGAGTTTTCCCCTTAAGTTATTTGCCCAAATCAGTTTATTCAGATTTCTATGGCCTTCAATAGGAGAAATACCGTATATTGACATATCCTTCAGGACATATGCACAAGATTGTAACTCACATTACCCATGACAAGAGTGAAGGGAAATAAAGCTGTTAATGTCGTATCTTCTCAGTGTTCAATATATGTCTTGAGATACCTTCCACTCTATCTACCTTATGGGTCAAAGGAGCAAATGAAAATGTGATATTCCCAAATACCTGCTGCATAACCGCCAACCTTGTATTGAGCTCATTGCTGAGGAAAGATGTCAGGAGGTTTACCCTTGACAAGTACTACTTCATAGTATTCTCTTCAGGTTGTTTGCCAAAATGCTTTTCTTTCGATTCGTATAACCTACAATTGAAGAAATCTGACATATTGAGATAATCTTCAGGAAATACGTACAAGATTGAAGTTCCTATTATCCATGAATAGAATGAAGTGAAGCAATGCTGTTAATGTCATATCTTCCTAGTGTTCGATATATGTATAGAGTGACCTTCCACTCTATCTGCCGTATTGCCTAAAGGAGCAGTGGAATATGTGATATTTGTAAATATCTCCCAGGTTACTGCAAACCTTGTATTGAACTCATTGCTGCAGATAAGCTATGAGGAGATTTAACCTTTACATGAATTACTTCAAAGTTTTCTCTCCAAGTTACTTGCCAAAAGGTGTGTATTTGGATTCCTATAGGTTGCAAATGAAGAACTCCTAAATATAGAGAGTCCCTCCAAGAAATATATACAAGAAGGAAGCTCATATCAGTCACGAAGTGAGTGAATTTAAACAATGCTGTCAATACAATATCTTCCTTGCGTTCAACATCGTTCCTGAGATTCCTTCTATAAAAGCTACCCTATAGGCGAATGGAACAATTGAGAATGAGATATTAACAAAAATTTCACAGATAACGGCAAACCTCATATGGAGGTCATTGCCGCAGCTAAGCTATGTGGAGGTTTACCATTTACCTGTATTACCTCACAGTTTTCTCTTTAGGTAATTTGCCCAAAGGTCTTCATGTTGACACTTACGGTCTACAAATGAAGAATTCCTAAATACTGAGATTACATCCAGGAAATATGTACAAGATTGAAGGTCCTAATACCCTTGAAGAGAGTGAAGGGAAACAAGGATGTTAATATAATATCGTCTTAGTTTTCAATGTATGTCTTGAAAAAACTTCCCCTATATCTATCAAAAAGGCCAAAGTAGCCAATGAGTATGAGATATTCGCAAATATCTCCTACCTAACTGCAATCCTTGTATTGAGCTCATTGCTGCAGAGAAGATATCAGGAGGTTTGCCCTTTACATGTATAACTGCAGAGTTTTCGCTTTAGGTTATTTGACAAAATGATTTATTTGCATTCCAATAGAGTACTATTGAAGAAACCTTAAATATTGAGAAAACCTTCTTTAAATTTGTAGAAAATTACAAATCATATTATCCATGAAGAGAGTTAAGGGAAGCAATGCTGCTAATGTCATACATTCCTAGTGTTCAATGTATATCTTGAAACACCATCCAGTATTTCTCCCATACTGGCCAAGGGAGCAATTGAGAATGTGACATTTTGCAATATCTCTGAGATAACGGCAAACCTTTTGTTGAGATATTTGCTGCAGAGGAGATTTCTGGAGGTTTGCCCTGTACTTGTATTACTTCAAAGTTTTCCCCTTAAGTTATTTGCCAAAATGAGTTTTTTCGGATTACTATGGCCTTCAATACGAGAAATACCGTATATTGACATAACCTTCAGGACATATGCACAAGATTGTAACTCCTATTCCCCATGAAAAGAGTGAAGGGAAACAAAGCTGTTAATATCGTATCTTCCTAGTGTTCAATATATGTCCTGAGATACCTTCCACTCTATCTACCTTAGTAGGCAAAGGAGCAATTGAAAATGTAATATTCCCAGATATCTACTACGTAACTCTAAACCTTGTATTGAACTCATTGCTTTAGATATGAGGTCAGGAAGTTTAACATTGACATGTATTACTTCGGAATATTTTCTTTAGGTTGTTTGCCGAAATGTTTTTCTTTGGATTCCTATAGCCTACAATTGCAGAAATCTGATATATTGAGATAACATTGAGGAAACATGTACAAGACTGAAGGTCGTGTTATCCTTGAAGAGAGTGAAGGCATACAATGCTGTTAATGTCCTATCTTCCTAGTGTTCAATATATGTCTTGAGAGAACTTCCACTATCTCAGCCATATTGGAAAAAGGAAAAATTGAGAATATGATATTCCCAAATGTCTCCTATTAACTGCTAACCTTGTATTGAGCTCATTGCTGAAAGAAAGATGTCAGGACGTTTACCCTTGACACGTATTACTTCATAGAATTCTCTTCAGGTTGTTTGCCAAAATGTTTTTCTTTCGATTCGTATAGCCTACAATTGAAGGAATCTGACATATTGAGATAATCTTCAGGAAATACGTACAAGATTCAAGTTTATATTATCCATGAAGAGAATAACAGGAAGCAATGCTGTTAATGTAATATCTTCCTAGAGTTCGATATATGTATAGAGTTACCGTCCACTATATCTGCCATATTGGGTCATGGAGCAGTGGAGTATGTGATATTTGCAAATATCTCCCAGGTTACTGCAAACCTTGTATTGAACTCATTGCTGCGGATAAGCTATGAGAAGATTTACCCTTTACATAAATTACCTCATTATTTTCTCTTCAAGTTACTTGCCAAAATGTGTGTATTTGGAATCCTATAGGCTCCAAATGAAGAACTCGTAAATATGGAGAGACCCTCCAAGAAATATGTACAAGAATGAAGCTCATATCAGCCACGAAATGAGTGAATTTAAACAATGATGTTAATATAATATCTTCCTTGTGTTCAATATCTTTCCTGAGATGCCTTCTATGAAAGCTACCCTTTAGGCCAATGGAACAATTGAGAATGAGATATTAACAAAAATTTCACAGATAACTGCAAACCTCTTATGGAGGTCACTGCTGCAGATAAGCTATGTGGAGTTTTACTCTTTACCCGTATTGCCTCACAGTTTTCTCTTTAGGTTATTTACCAAAAGGTGTTCATGTTGACTCTTACGGTCTACCAATGAAGAATTCCTAAATACTGAGATAACACCCTGAAAATATGTACAAGACTGAAGGTCCTAATATCCATGAAAAGAGTGAAGGGAGACAAGGATGTTAATGTAATATCGTCCTAGTTTTCAATGTATGTCTTGAAACAACTTCCCCTATATATATCAAAATGGCCAAAGTAGCCAATGAGTATGAGATATTCGCAAATATCTCCTACCGAACTGCAATCCTTGTATTGAGCTCATTGCTGCAGAGAAGATATCAGGAGGTTTACCCTTTACATGTATAACTGCAGAGTTTTCGCTTTAGGTTATTTGACAAAATGGTTTTATGTGGATTCCTATAGCCTACTTTTGAAGAAACCGTAAATATTAAGATAACCTTCTGGAAATTTGTAGAAGATTACAAATCATATTATCCATGAAGAGAGTCAAGGGAAGCAATGCTGCTAATGTCATATCTTCCTAGTGTTCAATGTATATCTTGAAACACCTTCCATATTGGACAAGGGAGCAATTGAGAATGATATTTTCCAATATCTCCGAGATAACTGCAAACCTTTTGTTGAGGTATTTGCGGCAGAGAAGATTTCTGGAGGTTTGCCCTGTACTTGTTATTACTTCAGAGTTTTCCCCTTAAGTTATTTGCCCAAATCAGTTTATTCAGATTTCTATGGCCTTCAATAGGAGAAATACCGTATATTGACATATCCTTCAGGACATATGCACAAGATTGTAACTCACATTACCCATGACAAGAGTGAAGGGAAATAAAGCTGTTAATGTCGTATCTTCTCAGTGTTCAATATATGTCTTGAGATACCTTCCACTCTATCTACCTTATGGGTCAAAGGAGCAAATGAAAATGTGATATTCCCAAATACCTGCTGCATAACCGCCAACCTTGTATTGAGCTCATTGCTGAGGAAAGATGTCAGGAGGTTTACCCTTGACAAGTACTACTTCATAGTATTCTCTTCAGGTTGTTTGCCAAAATGCTTTTCTTTCGATTCGTATAACCTACAATTGAAGAAATCTGACATATTGAGATAATCTTCAGGAAATACGTACAAGATTGAAGTTCCTATTATCCATGAATAGAATGAAGTGAAGCAATGCTGTTAATGTCATATCTTCCTAGTGTTCGATATATGTATAGAGTGACCTTCCACTCTATCTGCCGTATTGCCTAAAGGAGCAGTGGAATATGTGATATTTGTAAATATCTCCCAGGTTACTGCAAACCTTGTATTGAACTCATTGCTGCAGATAAGCTATGAGGAGATTTAACCTTTACATGAATTACTTCAAAGTTTTCTCTCCAAGTTACTTGCCAAAAGGTGTGTATTTGGATTCCTATAGGTTGCAAATGAAGAACTCCTAAATATAGAGAGTCCCTCCAAGAAATATATACAAGAAGGAAGCTCATATCAGTCACGAAGTGAGTGAATTTAAACAATGCTGTCAATACAATATCTTCCTTGCGTTCAACATCGTTCCTGAGATTCCTTCTATAAAAGCTACCCTATAGGCGAATGGAACAATTGAGAATGAGATATTAACAAAAATTTCACAGATAACGGCAAACCTCATATGGAGGTCATTGCCGCAGCTAAGCTATGTGGAGGTTTACCATTTACCTGTATTACCTCACAGTTTTCTCTTTAGGTAATTTGCCCAAAGGTCTTCATGTTGACACTTACGGTCTACAAATGAAGAATTCCTAAATACTGAGATTACATCCAGGAAATATGTACAAGATTGAAGGTCCTAATACCCTTGAAGAGAGTGAAGGGAAACAAGGATGTTAATATAATATCGTCTTAGTTTTCAATGTATGTCTTGAAAAAACTTCCCCTATATCTATCAAAAAGGCCAAAGTAGCCAATGAGTATGAGATATTCGCAAATATCTCCTACCTAACTGCAATCCTTGTATTGAGCTCATTGCTGCAGAGAAGATATCAGGAGGTTTGCCCTTTACATGTATAACTGCAGAGTTTTCGCTTTAGGTTATTTGACAAAATGATTTATTTGCATTCCAATAGAGTACTATTGAAGAAACCTTAAATATTGAGAAAACCTTCTTTAAATTTGTAGAAAATTACAAATCATATTATCCATGAAGAGAGTTAAGGGAAGCAATGCTGCTAATGTCATACATTCCTAGTGTTCAATGTATATCTTGAAACACCATCCAGTATTTCTCCCATACTGGCCAAGGGAGCAATTGAGAATGTGACATTTTGCAATATCTCTGAGATAACGGCAAACCTTTTGTTGAGATATTTGCTGCAGAGGAGATTTCTGGAGGTTTGCCCTGTACTTGTATTACTTCAAAGTTTTCCCCTTAAGTTATTTGCCAAAATGAGTTTTTTCGGATTACTATGGCCTTCAATACGAGAAATACCGTATATTGACATAACCTTCAGGACATATGCACAAGATTGTAACTCCTATTCCCCATGAAAAGAGTGAAGGGAAACAAAGCTGTTAATATCGTATCTTCCTAGTGTTCAATATATGTCCTGAGATACCTTCCACTCTATCTACCTTAGTAGGCAAAGGAGCAATTGAAAATGTAATATTCCCAGATATCTACTACGTAACTCTAAACCTTGTATTGAACTCATTGCTTTAGATATGAGGTCAGGAAGTTTAACATTGACATGTATTACTTCGGAATATTTTCTTTAGGTTGTTTGCCGAAATGTTTTTCTTTGGATTCCTATAGCCTACAATTGCAGAAATCTGATATATTGAGATAACATTGAGGAAACATGTACAAGACTGAAGGTCGTGTTATCCTTGAAGAGAGTGAAGGCATACAATGCTGTTAATGTCCTATCTTCCTAGTGTTCAATATATGTCTTGAGAGAACTTCCACTATCTCAGCCATATTGGAAAAAGGAAAAATTGAGAATATGATATTCCCAAATGTCTCCTATTAACTGCTAACCTTGTATTGAGCTCATTGCTGAAAGAAAGATGTCAGGACGTTTACCCTTGACACGTATTACTTCATAGAATTCTCTTCAGGTTGTTTGCCAAAATGTTTTTCTTTCGATTCGTATAGCCTACAATTGAAGGAATCTGACATATTGAGATAATCTTCAGGAAATACGTACAAGATTCAAGTTTATATTATCCATGAAGAGAATAACAGGAAGCAATGCTGTTAATGTAATATCTTCCTAGAGTTCGATATATGTATAGAGTTACCGTCCACTATATCTGCCATATTGGGTCATGGAGCAGTGGAGTATGTGATATTTGCAAATATCTCCCAGGTTACTGCAAACCTTGTATTGAACTCATTGCTGCGGATAAGCTATGAGAAGATTTACCCTTTACATAAATTACCTCATTATTTTCTCTTCAAGTTAACTTGCCAAAATGTGTGTATTTGGAATCCTATAGGCTCCAAATGAAGAACTCGTAAATATGGAGAGACCCTCCAAGAAATATGTACAAGAATGAAGCTCATATCAGCCACGAAATGAGTGAATTTAAACAATGATGTTAATATAATATCTTCCTTGTGTTCAATATCTTTCCTGAGATGCCTTCTATGAAAGCTACCCTTTAGGCCAATGGAACAATTGAGAATGAGATATTAACAAAAATTTCACAGATAACTGCAAACCTCTTATGGAGGTCACTGCTGCAGATAAGCTATGTGGAGTTTTACTCTTTACCCGTATTGCCTCACAGTTTTCTCTTTAGGTTATTTACCAAAAGGTGTTCATGTTGACTCTTACGGTCTACCAATGAAGAATTCCTAAATACTGAGATAACACCCTGAAAATATGTACAAGACTGAAGGTCCTAATATCCATGAAAAGAGTGAAGGGAGACAAGGATGTTAATGTAATATCGTCCTAGTTTTCAATGTATGTCTTGAAACAACTTCCCCTATATATATCAAAATGGCCAAAGTAGCCAATGAGTATGAGATATTCGCAAATATCTCCTACCGAACTGCAATCCTTGTATTGAGCTCATTGCTGCAGAGAAGATATCAGGAGGTTTACCCTTTACATGTATAACTGCAGAGTTTTCGCTTTAGGTTATTTGACAAAATGGTTTTATGTGGATTCCTATAGCCTACTTTTGAAGAAACCGTAAATATTAAGATAACCTTCTGGAAATTTGTAGAAGATTACAAATCATATTATCCATGAAGAGAGTCAAGGGAAGCAATGCTGCTAATGTCATATCTTCCTAGTGTTCAATGTATATCTTGAAACACCTTCCATATTGGACAAGGGAGCAATTGAGAATGATATTTTCCAATATCTCCGAGATAACTGCAAACCTTTTGTTGAGGTATTTGCGGCAGAGAAGATTTCTGGAGGTTTGCCCTGTACTTGTTATTACTTCAGAGTTTTCCCCTTAAGTTATTTGCCCAAATCAGTTTATTCAGATTTCTATGGCCTTCAATAGGAGAAATACCGTATATTGACATATCCTTCAGGACATATGCACAAGATTGTAACTCACATTACCCATGACAAGAGTGAAGGGAAATAAAGCTGTTAATGTCGTATCTTCTCAGTGTTCAATATATGTCTTGAGATACCTTCCACTCTATCTACCTTATGGGTCAAAGGAGCAAATGAAAATGTGATATTCCCAAATACCTGCTGCATAACCGCCAACCTTGTATTGAGCTCATTGCTGAGGAAAGATGTCAGGAGGTTTACCCTTGACAAGTACTACTTCATAGTATTCTCTTCAGGTTGTTTGCCAAAATGCTTTTCTTTCGATTCGTATAACCTACAATTGAAGAAATCTGACATATTGAGATAATCTTCAGGAAATACGTACAAGATTGAAGTTCCTATTATCCATGAATAGAATGAAGTGAAGCAATGCTGTTAAGGTCATATCTTCCTAGTGTTCGATATATGTATAGAGTGACCTTCCACTCTATCTGCCGTATTGCCTAAAGGAGCAGTGGAATATGTGATATTTGTAAATATCTCCCAGGTTACTGCAAACCTTGTATTGAACTCATTGCTGCAGATAAGCTATGAGGAGATTTAACCTTTACATGAATTACTTCAAAGTTTTCTCTCCAAGTTACTTGCCAAAAGGTGTGTATTTGGATTCCTATAGGTTGCAAATGAAGAACTCCTAAATATAGAGAGTCCCTCCAAGAAATATATACAAGAAGGAAGCTCATATCAGTCACGAAGTGAGTGAATTTAAACAATGCTGTCAATACAATATCTTCCTTGCGTTCAACATCGTTCCTGAGATTCCTTCTATAAAAGCTACCCTATAGGCGAATGGAACAATTGAGAATGAGATATTAACAAAAATTTCACAGATAACGGCAAACCTCATATGGAGGTCATTGCCGCAGCTAAGCTATGTGGAGGTTTACCATTTACCTGTATTACCTCACAGTTTTCTCTTTAGGTAATTTGCCCAAAGGTCTTCATGTTGACACTTACGGTCTACAAATGAAGAATTCCTAAATACTGAGATTACATCCAGGAAATATGTACAAGATTGAAGGTCCTAATACCCTTGAAGAGAGTGAAGGGAAACAAGGATGTTAATATAATATCGTCTTAGTTTTCAATGTATGTCTTGAAAAAACTTCCCCTATATCTATCAAAAAGGCCAAAGTAGCCAATGAGTATGAGATATTCGCAAATATCTCCTACCTAACTGCAATCCTTGTATTGAGCTCATTGCTGCAGAGAAGATATCAGGAGGTTTGCCCTTTACATGTATAACTGCAGAGTTTTCGCTTTAGGTTATTTGACAAAATGATTTATTTGCATTCCAATAGAGTACTATTGAAGAAACCTTAAATATTGAGAAAACCTTCTTTAAATTTGTAGAAAATTACAAATCATATTATCCATGAAGAGAGTTAAGGGAAGCAATGCTGCTAATGTCATACATTCCTAGTGTTCAATGTATATCTTGAAACACCATCCAGTATTTCTCCCATACTGGCCAAGGGAGCAATTGAGAATGTGACATTTTGCAATATCTCTGAGATAACGGCAAACCTTTTGTTGAGATATTTGCTGCAGAGGAGATTTCTGGAGGTTTGCCCTGTACTTGTATTACTTCAAAGTTTTCCCCTTAAGTTATTTGCCAAAATGAGTTTTTTCGGATTACTATGGCCTTCAATACGAGAAATACCGTATATTGACATAACCTTCAGGACATATGCACAAGATTGTAACTCCTATTCCCCATGAAAAGAGTGAAGGGAAACAAAGCTGTTAATATCGTATCTTCCTAGTGTTCAATATATGTCCTGAGATACCTTCCACTCTATCTACCTTAGTAGGCAAAGGAGCAATTGAAAATGTAATATTCCCAGATATCTACTACGTAACTCTAAACCTTGTATTGAACTCATTGCTTTAGATATGAGGTCAGGAAGTTTAACATTGACATGTATTACTTCGGAATATTTTCTTTAGGTTGTTTGCCGAAATGTTTTTCTTTGGATTCCTATAGCCTACAATTGCAGAAATCTGATATATTGAGATAACATTGAGGAAACATGTACAAGACTGAAGGTCGTGTTATCCTTGAAGAGAGTGAAGGCATACAATGCTGTTAATGTCCTATCTTCCTAGTGTTCAATATATGTCTTGAGAGAACTTCCACTATCTCAGCCATATTGGAAAAAGGAAAAATTGAGAATATGATATTCCCAAATGTCTCCTATTAACTGCTAACCTTGTATTGAGCTCATTGCTGAAAGAAAGATGTCAGGACGTTTACCCTTGACACGTATTACTTCATAGAATTCTCTTCAGGTTGTTTGCCAAAATGTTTTTCTTTCGATTCGTATAGCCTACAATTGAAGGAATCTGACATATTGAGATAATCTTCAGGAAATACGTACAAGATTCAAGTTTATATTATCCATGAAGAGAATAACAGGAAGCAATGCTGTTAATGTAATATCTTCCTAGAGTTCGATATATGTATAGAGTTACCGTCCACTATATCTGCCATATTGGGTCATGGAGCAGTGGAGTATGTGATATTTGCAAATATCTCCCAGGTTACTGCAAACCTTGTATTGAACTCATTGCTGCGGATAAGCTATGAGAAGATTTACCCTTTACATAAATTACCTCATTATTTTCTCTTCAAGTTACTTGCCAAAATGTGTGTATTTGGAATCCTATAGGCTCCAAATGAAGAACTCGTAAATATGGAGAGACCCTCCAAGAAATATGTACAAGAATGAAGCTCATATCAGCCACGAAATGAGTGAATTTAAACAATGATGTTAATATAATATCTTCCTTGTGTTCAATATCTTTCCTGAGATGCCTTCTATGAAAGCTACCCTTTAGGCCAATGGAACAATTGAGAATGAGATATTAACAAAAATTTCACAGATAACTGCAAACCTCTTATGGAGGTCACTGCTGCAGATAAGCTATGTGGAGTTTTACTCTTTACCCGTATTGCCTCACAGTTTTCTCTTTAGGTTATTTACCAAAAGGTGTTCATGTTGACTCTTACGGTCTACCAATGAAGAATTCCTAAATACTGAGATAACACCCTGAAAATATGTACAAGACTGAAGGTCCTAATATCCATGAAAAGAGTGAAGGGAGACAAGGATGTTAATGTAATATCGTCCTAGTTTTCAATGTATGTCTTGAAACAACTTCCCCTATATATATCAAAATGGCCAAAGTAGCCAATGAGTATGAGATATTCGCAAATATCTCCTACCGAACTGCAATCCTTGTATTGAGCTCATTGCTGCAGAGAAGATATCAGGAGGTTTACCCTTTACATGTATAACTGCAGAGTTTTCGCTTTAGGTTATTTGACAAAATGGTTTTATGTGGATTCCTATAGCCTACTTTTGAAGAAACCGTAAATATTAAGATAACCTTCTGGAAATTTGTAGAAGATTACAAATCATATTATCCATGAAGAGAGTCAAGGGAAGCAATGCTGCTAATGTCATATCTTCCTAGTGTTCAATGTATATCTTGAAACACCTTCCATATTGGACAAGGGAGCAATTGAGAATGATATTTTCCAATATCTCCGAGATAACTGCAAACCTTTTGTTGAGGTATTTGCGGCAGAGAAGATTTCTGGAGGTTTGCCCTGTACTTGTTATTACTTCAGAGTTTTCCCCTTAAGTTATTTGCCCAAATCAGTTTATTCAGATTTCTATGGCCTTCAATAGGAGAAATACCGTATATTGACATATCCTTCAGGACATATGCACAAGATTGTAACTCACATTACCCATGACAAGAGTGAAGGGAAATAAAGCTGTTAATGTCGTATCTTCTCAGTGTTCAATATATGTCTTGAGATACCTTCCACTCTATCTACCTTATGGGTCAAAGGAGCAAATGAAAATGTGATATTCCCAAATACCTGCTGCATAACCGCCAACCTTGTATTGAGCTCATTGCTGAGGAAAGATGTCAGGAGGTTTACCCTTGACAAGTACTACTTCATAGTATTCTCTTCAGGTTGTTTGCCAAAATGCTTTTCTTTCGATTCGTATAACCTACAATTGAAGAAATCTGACATATTGAGATAATCTTCAGGAAATACGTACAAGATTGAAGTTCCTATTATCCATGAATAGAATGAAGTGAAGCAATGCTGTTAAGGTCATATCTTCCTAGTGTTCGATATATGTATAGAGTGACCTTCCACTCTATCTGCCGTATTGCCTAAAGGAGCAGTGGAATATGTGATATTTGTAAATATCTCCCAGGTTACTGCAAACCTTGTATTGAACTCATTGCTGCAGATAAGCTATGAGGAGATTTAACCTTTACATGAATTACTTCAAAGTTTTCTCTCCAAGTTACTTGCCAAAAGGTGTGTATTTGGATTCCTATAGGTTGCAAATGAAGAACTCCTAAATATAGAGAGTCCCTCCAAGAAATATATACAAGAAGGAAGCTCATATCAGTCACGAAGTGAGTGAATTTAAACAATGCTGTCAATACAATATCTTCCTTGCGTTCAACATCGTTCCTGAGATTCCTTCTATAAAAGCTACCCTATAGGCGAATGGAACAATTGAGAATGAGATATTAACAAAAATTTCACAGATAACGGCAAACCTCATATGGAGGTCATTGCCGCAGCTAAGCTATGTGGAGGTTTACCATTTACCTGTATTACCTCACAGTTTTCTCTTTAGGTAATTTGCCCAAAGGTCTTCATGTTGACACTTACGGTCTACAAATGAAGAATTCCTAAATACTGAGATTACATCCAGGAAATATGTACAAGATTGAAGGTCCTAATACCCTTGAAGAGAGTGAAGGGAAACAAGGATGTTAATATAATATCGTCTTAGTTTTCAATGTATGTCTTGAAAAAACTTCCCCTATATCTAACAAAAAGGCCAAAGTAGCCAATGAGTATGAGATATTCGCAAATATCTCCTACCTAACTGCAATCCTTGTATTGAGCTCATTGCTGCAGAGAAGATATCAGGAGGTTTGCCCTTTACATGTATAACTGCAGAGTTTTCGCTTTAGGTTATTTGACAAAATGATTTATTTGCATTCCAATAGAGTACTATTGAAGAAACCTTAAATATTGAGAAAACCTTCTTTAAATTTGTAGAAAATTACAAATCATATTATCCATGAAGAGAGTTAAGGGAAGCAATGCTGCTAATGTCATACATTCCTAGTGTTCAATGTATATCTTGAAACACCATCCAGTATTTCTCCCATACTGGCCAAGGGAGCAATTGAGAATGTGACATTTTGCAATATCTCTGAGATAACGGCAAACCTTTTGTTGAGATATTTGCTGCAGAGAAGATTTCTGGAGGTTTGCCCTGTACTTGTATTACTTCAAAGTTTTCCCCTTAAGTTATTTGCCAAAATGAGTTTTTTCGGATTACTATGGCCTTCAATACGAGAAATACCGTATATTGACATAACCTTCAGGACATATGCACAAGATTGTAACTCCTATTCCCCATGAAAAGAGTGAAGGGAAACAAAGCTGTTAATATCGTATCTTCCTAGTGTTCAATATATGTCCTGAGATACCTTCCACTCTATCTACCTTAGTAGGCAAAGGAGCAATTGAAAATGTAATATTCCCAGATATCTACTACGTAACTCTAAACCTTGTATTGAACTCATTGCTTTAGATATGAGGTCAGGAAGTTTAACATTGACATGTATTACTTCGGAATATTTTCTTTAGGTTGTTTGCCGAAATGTTTTTCTTTGGATTCCTATAGCCTACAATTGCAGAAATCTGATATATTGAGATAACATTGAGGAAACATGTACAAGACTGAAGGTCGTGTTATCCTTGAAGAGAGTGAAGGCATACAATGCTGTTAATGTCCTATCTTCCTAGTGTTCAATATATGTCTTGAGAGAACTTCCACTATCTCAGCCATATTGGAAAAAGGAAAAATTGAGAATATGATATTCCCAAATGTCTCCTATTAACTGCTAACCTTGTATTGAGCTCATTGCTGAAAGAAAGATGTCAGGACGTTTACCCTTGACACGTATTACTTCATAGAATTCTCTTCAGGTTGTTTGCCAAAATGTTTTTCTTTCGATTCGTATAGCCTACAATTGAAGGAATCTGACATATTGAGATAATCTTCAGGAAATACGTACAAGATTCAAGTTTATATTATCCATGAAGAGAATAACAGGAAGCAATGCTGTTAATGTAATATCTTCCTAGAGTTCGATATATGTATAGAGTTACCGTCCACTATATCTGCCATATTGGGTCATGGAGCAGTGGAGTATGTGATATTTGCAAATATCTCCCAGGTTACTGCAAACCTTGTATTGAACTCATTGCTGCGGATAAGCTATGAGAAGATTTACCCTTTACATAAATTACCTCATTATTTTCTCTTCAAGTTACTTGCCAAAATGTGTGTATTTGGAATCCTATAGGCTCCAAATGAAGAACTCGTAAATATGGAGAGACCCTCCAAGAAATATGTACAAGAATGAAGCTCATATCAGCCACGAAATGAGTGAATTTAAACAATGATGTTAATATAATATCTTCCTTGTGTTCAATATCTTTCCTGAGATGCCTTCTATGAAAGCTACCCTTTAGGCCAATGGAACAATTGAGAATGAGATATTAACAAAAATTTCACAGATAACTGCAAACCTCTTATGGAGGTCACTGCTGCAGATAAGCTATGTGGAGTTTTACTCTTTACCCGTATTGCCTCACAGTTTTCTCTTTAGGTTATTTACCAAAAGGTGTTCATGTTGACTCTTACGGTCTACCAATGAAGAATTCTAAATACTGAGATAACACCCTGAAAATATGTACAAGACTGAAGGTCCTAATATCCATGAAAAGAGTGAAGGGAGACAAGGATGTTAATGTAATATCGTCCTAGTTTTCAATGTATGTCTTGAAACAACTTCCCCTATATATATCAAAATGGCCAAAGTAGCCAATGAGTATGAGATATTCGCAAATATCTCCTACCGAACTGCAATCCTTGTATTGAGCTCATTGCTGCAGAGAAGATATCAGGAGGTTTACCCTTTACATGTATAACTGCAGAGTTTTCGCTTTAGGTTATTTGACAAAATGGTTTTATGTGGATTCCTATAGCCTACTTTTGAAGAAACCGTAAATATTAAGATAACCTTCTGGAAATTTGTAGAAGATTACAAATCATATTATCCATGAAGAGAGTCAAGGGAAGCAATGCTGCTAATGTCATATCTTCCTAGTGTTCAATGTATATCTTGAAACACCTTCCATATTGGACAAGGGAGCAATTGAGAATGATATTTTCCAATATCTCCGAGATAACTGCAAACCTTTTGTTGAGGTATTTGCGGCAGAGAAGATTTCTGGAGGTTTGCCCTGTACTTGTTATTACTTCAGAGTTTTCCCCTTAAGTTATTTGCCCAAATCAGTTTATTCAGATTTCTATGGCCTTCAATAGGAGAAATACCGTATATTGACATATCCTTCAGGACATATGCACAAGATTGTAACTCACATTACCCATGACAAGAGTGAAGGGAAATAAAGCTGTTAATGTCGTATCTTCTCAGTGTTCAATATATGTCTTGAGATACCTTCCACTCTATCTACCTTATGGGTCAAAGGAGCAAATGAAAATGTGATATTCCCAAATACCTGCTGCATAACCGCCAACCTTGTATTGAGCTCATTGCTGAGGAAAGATGTCAGGAGGTTTACCCTTGACAAGTACTACTTCATAGTATTCTCTTCAGGTTGTTTGCCAAAATGCTTTTCTTTCGATTCGTATAACCTACAATTGAAGAAATCTGACATATTGAGATAATCTTCAGGAAATACGTACAAGATTGAAGTTCCTATTATCCATGAATAGAATGAAGTGAAGCAATGCTGTTAATGTCATATCTTCCTAGTGTTCGATATATGTATAGAGTGACCTTCCACTCTATCTGCCGTATTGCCTAAAGGAGCAGTGGAATATGTGATATTTGTAAATATCTCCCAGGTTACTGCAAACCTTGTATTGAACTCATTGCTGCAGATAAGCTATGAGGAGATTTAACCTTTACATGAATTACTTCAAAGTTTTCTCTCCAAGTTACTTGCCAAAAGGTGTGTATTTGGATTCCTATAGGTTGCAAATGAAGAACTCCTAAATATAGAGAGTCCCTCCAAGAAATATATACAAGAAGGAAGCTCATATCAGTCACGAAGTGAGTGAATTTAAACAATGCTGTCAATACAATATCTTCCTTGCGTTCAACATCGTTCCTGAGATTCCTTCTATAAAAGCTACCCTATAGGCGAATGGAACAATTGAGAATGAGATATTAACAAAAATTTCACAGATAACGGCAAACCTCATATGGAGGTCATTGCCGCAGCTAAGCTATGTGGAGGTTTACCATTTACCTGTATTACCTCACAGTTTTCTCTTTAGGTAATTTGCCCAAAGGTCTTCATGTTGACACTTACGGTCTACAAATGAAGAATTCCTAAATACTGAGATTACATCCAGGAAATATGTACAAGATTGAAGGTCCTAATACCCTTGAAGAGAGTGAAGGGAAACAAGGATGTTAATATAATATCGTCTTAGTTTTCAATGTATGTCTTGAAAAAACTTCCCCTATATCTAACAAAAAGGCCAAAGTAGCCAATGAGTATGAGATATTCGCAAATATCTCCTACCTAACTGCAATCCTTGTATTGAGCTCATTGCTGCAGAGAAGATATCAGGAGGTTTGCCCTTTACATGTATAACTGCAGAGTTTTCGCTTTAGGTTATTTGACAAAATGATTTATTTGCATTCCAATAGAGTACTATTGAAGAAACCTTAAATATTGAGAAAACCTTCTTTAAATTTGTAGAAAATTACAAATCATATTATCCATGAAGAGAGTTAAGGGAAGCAATGCTGCTAATGTCATACATTCCTAGTGTTCAATGTATATCTTGAAACACCATCCAGTATTTCTCCCATACTGGCCAAGGGAGCAATTGAGAATGTGACATTTTGCAATATCTCTGAGATAACGGCAAACCTTTTGTTGAGATATTTGCTGCAGAGAAGATTTCTGGAGGTTTGCCCTGTACTTGTATTACTTCAAAGTTTTCCCCTTAAGTTATTTGCCAAAATGAGTTTTTTCGGATTACTATGGCCTTCAATACGAGAAATACCGTATATTGACATAACCTTCAGGACATATGCACAAGATTGTAACTCCTATTCCCCATGAAAAGAGTGAAGGGAAACAAAGCTGTTAATATCGTATCTTCCTAGTGTTCAATATATGTCCTGAGATACCTTCCACTCTATCTACCTTAGTAGGCAAAGGAGCAATTGAAAATGTAATATTCCCAGATATCTACTACGTAACTCTAAACCTTGTATTGAACTCATTGCTTTAGATATGAGGTCAGGAAGTTTAACATTGACATGTATTACTTCGGAATATTTTCTTTAGGTTGTTTGCCGAAATGTTTTTCTTTGGATTCCTATAGCCTACAATTGCAGAAATCTGATATATTGAGATAACATTGAGGAAACATGTACAAGACTGAAGGTCGTGTTATCCTTGAAGAGAGTGAAGGCATACAATGCTGTTAATGTCCTATCTTCCTAGTGTTCAATATATGTCTTGAGAGAACTTCCACTATCTCAGCCATATTGGAAAAAGGAAAAATTGAGAATATGATATTCCCAAATGTCTCCTATTAACTGCTAACCTTGTATTGAGCTCATTGCTGAAAGAAAGATGTCAGGACGTTTACCCTTGACACGTATTACTTCATAGAATTCTCTTCAGGTTGTTTGCCAAAATGTTTTTCTTTCGATTCGTATAGCCTACAATTGAAGGAATCTGACATATTGAGATAATCTTCAGGAAATACGTACAAGATTCAAGTTTATATTATCCATGAAGAGAATAACAGGAAGCAATGCTGTTAATGTAATATCTTCCTAGAGTTCGATATATGTATAGAGTTACCGTCCACTATATCTGCCATATTGGGTCATGGAGCAGTGGAGTATGTGATATTTGCAAATATCTCCCAGGTTACTGCAAACCTTGTATTGAACTCATTGCTGCGGATAAGCTATGAGAAGATTTACCCTTTACATAAATTACCTCATTATTTTCTCTTCAAGTTACTTGCCAAAATGTGTGTATTTGGAATCCTATAGGCTCCAAATGAAGAACTCGTAAATATGGAGAGACCCTCCAAGAAATATGTACAAGAATGAAGCTCATATCAGCCACGAAATGAGTGAATTTAAACAATGATGTTAATATAATATCTTCCTTGTGTTCAATATCTTTCCTGAGATGCCTTCTATGAAAGCTACCCTTTAGGCCAATGGAACAATTGAGAATGAGATATTAACAAAAATTTCACAGATAACTGCAAACCTCTTATGGAGGTCACTGCTGCAGATAAGCTATGTGGAGTTTTACTCTTTACCCGTATTGCCTCACAGTTTTCTCTTTAGGTTATTTACCAAAAGGTGTTCATGTTGACTCTTACGGTCTACCAATGAAGAATTCCTAAATACTGAGATAACACCCTGAAAATATGTACAAGACTGAAGGTCCTAATATCCATGAAAAGAGTGAAGGGAGACAAGGATGTTAATGTAATATCGTCCTAGTTTTCAATGTATGTCTTGAAACAACTTCCCCTATATATATCAAAATGGCCAAAGTAGCCAATGAGTATGAGATATTCGCAAATATCTCCTACCGAACTGCAATCCTTGTATTGAGCTCATTGCTGCAGAGAAGATATCAGGAGGTTTACCCTTTACATGTATAACTGCAGAGTTTTCGCTTTAGGTTATTTGACAAAATGGTTTTATGTGGATTCCTATAGCCTACTTTTGAAGAAACCGTAAATATTAAGATAACCTTCTGGAAATTTGTAGAAGATTACAAATCATATTATCCATGAAGAGAGTCAAGGGAAGCAATGCTGCTAATGTCATATCTTCCTAGTGTTCAATGTATATCTTGAAACACCTTCCATATTGGACAAGGGAGCAATTGAGAATGATATTTTCCAATATCTCCGAGATAACTGCAAACCTTTTGTTGAGGTATTTGCGGCAGAGAAGATTTCTGGAGGTTTGCCCTGTACTTGTTATTACTTCAGAGTTTTCCCCTTAAGTTATTTGCCCAAATCAGTTTATTCAGATTTCTATGGCCTTCAATAGGAGAAATACCGTATATTGACATATCCTTCAGGACATATGCACAAGATTGTAACTCACATTACCCATGACAAGAGTGAAGGGAAATAAAGCTGTTAATGTCGTATCTTCTCAGTGTTCAATATATGTCTTGAGATACCTTCCACTCTATCTACCTTATGGGTCAAAGGAGCAAATGAAAATGTGATATTCCCAAATACCTGCTGCATAACCGCCAACCTTGTATTGAGCTCATTGCTGAGGAAAGATGTCAGGAGGTTTACCCTTGACAAGTACTACTTCATAGTATTCTCTTCAGGTTGTTTGCCAAAATGCTTTTCTTTCGATTCGTATAACCTACAATTGAAGAAATCTGACATATTGAGATAATCTTCAGGAAATACGTACAAGATTGAAGTTCCTATTATCCATGAATAGAATGAAGTGAAGCAATGCTGTTAATGTCATATCTTCCTAGTGTTCGATATATGTATAGAGTGACCTTCCACTCTATCTGCCGTATTGCCTAAAGGAGCAGTGGAATATGTGATATTTGTAAATATCTCCCAGGTTACTGCAAACCTTGTATTGAACTCATTGCTGCAGATAAGCTATGAGGAGATTTAACCTTTACATGAATTACTTCAAAGTTTTCTCTCCAAGTTACTTGCCAAAAGGTGTGTATTTGGATTCCTATAGGTTGCAAATGAAGAACTCCTAAATATAGAGAGTCCCTCCAAGAAATATATACAAGAAGGAAGCTCATATCAGTCACGAAGTGAGTGAATTTAAACAATGCTGTCAATACAATATCTTCCTTGCGTTCAACATCGTTCCTGAGATTCCTTCTATAAAAGCTACCCTATAGGCGAATGGAACAATTGAGAATGAGATATTAACAAAAATTTCACAGATAACGGCAAACCTCATATGGAGGTCATTGCCGCAGCTAAGCTATGTGGAGGTTTACCATTTACCTGTATTACCTCACAGTTTTCTCTTTAGGTAATTTGCCCAAAGGTCTTCATGTTGACACTTACGGTCTACAAATGAAGAATTCCTAAATACTGAGATTACATCCAGGAAATATGTACAAGATTGAAGGTCCTAATACCCTTGAAGAGAGTGAAGGGAAACAAGGATGTTAATATAATATCGTCTTAGTTTTCAATGTATGTCTTGAAAAAACTTCCCCTATATCTATCAAAAAGGCCAAAGTAGCCAATGAGTATGAGATATTCGCAAATATCTCCTACCTAACTGCAATCCTTGTATTGAGCTCATTGCTGCAGAGAAGATATCAGGAGGTTTGCCCTTTACATGTATAACTGCAGAGTTTTCGCTTTAGGTTATTTGACAAAATGATTTATTTGCATTCCAATAGAGTACTATTGAAGAAACCTTAAATATTGAGAAAACCTTCTTTAAATTTGTAGAAAATTACAAATCATATTATCCATGAAGAGAGTTAAGGGAAGCAATGCTGCTAATGTCATACATTCCTAGTGTTCAATGTATATCTTGAAACACCATCCAGTATTTCTCCCATACTGGCCAAGGGAGCAATTGAGAATGTGACATTTTGCAATATCTCTGAGATAACGGCAAACCTTTTGTTGAGATATTTGCTGCAGAGAAGATTTCTGGAGGTTTGCCCTGTACTTGTATTACTTCAAAGTTTTCCCCTTAAGTTATTTGCCAAAATGAGTTTTTTCGGATTACTATGGCCTTCAATACGAGAAATACCGTATATTGACATAACCTTCAGGACATATGCACAAGATTGTAACTCCTATTCCCCATGAAAAGAGTGAAGGGAAACAAAGCTGTTAATATCGTATCTTCCTAGTGTTCAATATATGTCCTGAGATACCTTCCACTCTATCTACCTTAGTAGGCAAAGGAGCAATTGAAAATGTAATATTCCCAGATATCTACTACGTAACTCTAAACCTTGTATTGAACTCATTGCTTTAGATATGAGGTCAGGAAGTTTAACATTGACATGTATTACTTCGGAATATTTTCTTTAGGTTGTTTGCCGAAATGTTTTTCTTTGGATTCCTATAGCCTACAATTGCAGAAATCTGATATATTGAGATAACATTGAGGAAACATGTACAAGACTGAAGGTCGTGTTATCCTTGAAGAGAGTGAAGGCATACAATGCTGTTAATGTCCTATCTTCCTAGTGTTCAATATATGTCTTGAGAGAACTTCCACTATCTCAGCCATATTGGAAAAAGGAAAAATTGAGAATATGATATTCCCAAATGTCTCCTATTAACTGCTAACCTTGTATTGAGCTCATTGCTGAAAGAAAGATGTCAGGACGTTTACCCTTGACACGTATTACTTCATAGAATTCTCTTCAGGTTGTTTGCCAAAATGTTTTTCTTTCGATTCGTATAGCCTACAATTGAAGGAATCTGACATATTGAGATAATCTTCAGGAAATACGTACAAGATTCAAGTTTATATTATCCATGAAGAGAATAACAGGAAGCAATGCTGTTAATGTAATATCTTCCTAGAGTTCGATATATGTATAGAGTTACCGTCCACTATATCTGCCATATTGGGTCATGGAGCAGTGGAGTATGTGATATTTGCAAATATCTCCCAGGTTACTGCAAACCTTGTATTGAACTCATTGCTGCGGATAAGCTATGAGAAGATTTACCCTTTACATAAATTACCTCATTATTTTCTCTTCAAGTTACTTGCCAAAATGTGTGTATTTGGAATCCTATAGGCTCCAAATGAAGAACTCGTAAATATGGAGAGACCCTCCAAGAAATATGTACAAGAATGAAGCTCATATCAGCCACGAAATGAGTGAATTTAAACAATGATGTTAATATAATATCTTCCTTGTGTTCAATATCTTTCCTGAGATGCCTTCTATGAAAGCTACCCTTTAGGCCAATGGAACAATTGAGAATGAGATATTAACAAAAATTTCACAGATAACTGCAAACCTCTTATGGAGGTCACTGCTGCAGATAAGCTATGTGGAGTTTTACTCTTTACCCGTATTGCCTCACAGTTTTCTCTTTAGGTTATTTACCAAAAGGTGTTCATGTTGACTCTTACGGTCTACCAATGAAGAATTCCTAAATACTGAGATAACACCCTGAAAATATGTACAAGACTGAAGGTCCTAATATCCATGAAAAGAGTGAAGGGAGACAAGGATGTTAATGTAATATCGTCCTAGTTTTCAATGTATGTCTTGAAACAACTTCCCCTATATATATCAAAATGGCCAAAGTAGCCAATGAGTATGAGATATTCGCAAATATCTCCTACCGAACTGCAATCCTTGTATTGAGCTCATTGCTGCAGAGAAGATATCAGGAGGTTTACCCTTTACATGTATAACTGCAGAGTTTTCGCTTTAGGTTATTTGACAAAATGGTTTTATGTGGATTCCTATAGCCTACTTTTGAAGAAACCGTAAATATTAAGATAACCTTCTGGAAATTTGTAGAAGATTACAAATCATATTATCCATGAAGAGAGTCAAGGGAAGCAATGCTGCTAATGTCATATCTTCCTAGTGTTCAATGTATATCTTGAAACACCTTCCATATTGGACAAGGGAGCAATTGAGAATGATATTTTCCAATATCTCCGAGATAACTGCAAACCTTTTGTTGAGGTATTTGCGGCAGAGAAGATTTCTGGAGGTTTGCCCTGTACTTGTTATTACTTCAGAGTTTTCCCCTTAAGTTATTTGCCCAAATCAGTTTATTCAGATTTCTATGGCCTTCAATAGGAGAAATACCGTATATTGACATATCCTTCAGGACATATGCACAAGATTGTAACTCACATTACCCATGACAAGAGTGAAGGGAAATAAAGCTGTTAATGTCGTATCTTCTCAGTGTTCAATATATGTCTTGAGATACCTTCCACTCTATCTACCTTATGGGTCAAAGGAGCAAATGAAAATGTGATATTCCCAAATACCTGCTGCATAACCGCCAACCTTGTATTGAGCTCATTGCTGAGGAAAGATGTCAGGAGGTTTACCCTTGACAAGTACTACTTCATAGTATTCTCTTCAGGTTGTTTGCCAAAATGCTTTTCTTTCGATTCGTATAACCTACAATTGAAGAAATCTGACATATTGAGATAATCTTCAGGAAATACGTACAAGATTGAAGTTCCTATTATCCATGAATAGAATGAAGTGAAGCAATGCTGTTAAGGTCATATCTTCCTAGTGTTCGATATATGTATAGAGTGACCTTCCACTCTATCTGCCGTATTGCCTAAAGGAGCAGTGGAATATGTGATATTTGTAAATATCTCCCAGGTTACTGCAAACCTTGTATTGAACTCATTGCTGCAGATAAGCTATGAGGAGATTTAACCTTTACATGAATTACTTCAAAGTTTTCTCTCCAAGTTACTTGCCAAAAGGTGTGTATTTGGATTCCTATAGGTTGCAAATGAAGAACTCCTAAATATAGAGAGTCCCTCCAAGAAATATATACAAGAAGGAAGCTCATATCAGTCACGAAGTGAGTGAATTTAAACAATGCTGTCAATACAATATCTTCCTTGCGTTCAACATCGTTCCTGAGATTCCTTCTATAAAAGCTACCCTATAGGCGAATGGAACAATTGAGAATGAGATATTAACAAAAATTTCACAGATAACGGCAAACCTCATATGGAGGTCATTGCCGCAGCTAAGCTATGTGGAGGTTTACCATTTACCTGTATTACCTCACAGTTTTCTCTTTAGGTAATTTGCCCAAAGGTCTTCATGTTGACACTTACGGTCTACAAATGAAGAATTCCTAAATACTGAGATTACATCCAGGAAATATGTACAAGATTGAAGGTCCTAATACCCTTGAAGAGAGTGAAGGGAAACAAGGATGTTAATATAATATCGTCTTAGTTTTCAATGTATGTCTTGAAAAAACTTCCCCTATATCTATCAAAAAGGCCAAAGTAGCCAATGAGTATGAGATATTCGCAAATATCTCCTACCTAACTGCAATCCTTGTATTGAGCTCATTGCTGCAGAGAAGATATCAGGAGGTTTGCCCTTTACATGTATAACTGCAGAGTTTTCGCTTTAGGTTATTTGACAAAATGATTTATTTGCATTCCAATAGAGTACTATTGAAGAAACCTTAAATATTGAGAAAACCTTCTTTAAATTTGTAGAAAATTACAAATCATATTATCCATGAAGAGAGTTAAGGGAAGCAATGCTGCTAATGTCATACATTCCTAGTGTTCAATGTATATCTTGAAACACCATCCAGTATTTCTCCCATACTGGCCAAGGGAGCAATTGAGAATGTGACATTTTGCAATATCTCTGAGATAACGGCAAACCTTTTGTTGAGATATTTGCTGCAGAGAAGATTTCTGGAGGTTTGCCCTGTACTTGTATTACTTCAAAGTTTTCCCCTTAAGTTATTTGCCAAAATGAGTTTTTTCGGATTACTATGGCCTTCAATACGAGAAATACCGTATATTGACATAACCTTCAGGACATATGCACAAGATTGTAACTCCTATTCCCCATGAAAAGAGTGAAGGGAAACAAAGCTGTTAATATCGTATCTTCCTAGTGTTCAATATATGTCCTGAGATACCTTCCACTCTATCTACCTTAGTAGGCAAAGGAGCAATTGAAAATGTAATATTCCCAGATATCTACTACGTAACTCTAAACCTTGTATTGAACTCATTGCTTTAGATATGAGGTCAGGAAGTTTAACATTGACATGTATTACTTCGGAATATTTTCTTTAGGTTGTTTGCCGAAATGTTTTGATTTGGATTCCTATAGCCTACAATTGCAGAAATCTGATATATTGAGATAACATTGAGGAAACATGTACAAGACTGAAGGTCGTGTTATCCTTGAAGAGAGTGAAGGCATACAATGCTGTTAATGTCCTATCTTCCTAGTGTTCAATATATGTCTTGAGAGAACTTCCACTATCTCAGCCATATTGGAAAAAGGAAAAATTGAGAATATGATATTCCCAAATGTCTCCTATTAACTGCTAACCTTGTATTGAGCTCATTGCTGAAAGAAAGATGTCAGGACGTTTACCCTTGACACGTATTACTTCATAGAATTCTCTTCAGGTTGTTTGCCAAAATGTTTTTCTTTCGATTCGTATAGCCTACAATTGAAGGAATCTGACATATTGAGATAATCTTCAGGAAATACGTACAAGATTCAAGTTTATATTATCCATGAAGAGAATAACAGGAAGCAATGCTGTTAATGTAATATCTTCCTAGAGTTCGATATATGTATAGAGTTACCGTCCACTATATCTGCCATATTGGGTCATGGAGCAGTGGAGTATGTGATATTTGCAAATATCTCCCAGGTTACTGCAAACCTTGTATTGAACTCATTGCTGCGGATAAGCTATGAGAAGATTTACCCTTTACATAAATTACCTCATTATTTTCTCTTCAAGTTACTTGCCAAAATGTGTGTATTTGGAATCCTATAGGCTCCAAATGAAGAACTCGTAAATATGGAGAGACCCTCCAAGAAATATGTACAAGAATGAAGCTCATATCAGCCACGAAATGAGTGAATTTAAACAATGATGTTAATATAATATCTTCCTTGTGTTCAATATCTTTCCTGAGATGCCTTCTATGAAAGCTACCCTTTAGGCCAATGGAACAATTGAGAATGAGATATTAACAAAAATTTCACAGATAACTGCAAACCTCTTATGGAGGTCACTGCTGCAGATAAGCTATGTGGAGTTTTACTCTTTACCCGTATTGCCTCACAGTTTTCTCTTTAGGTTATTTACCAAAAGGTGTTCATGTTGACTCTTACGGTCTACCAATGAAGAATTCCTAAATACTGAGATAACACCCTGAAAATATGTACAAGACTGAAGGTCCTAATATCCATGAAAAGAGTGAAGGGAAACAAGGATGTTAATGTAATATCGTCCTAGTTTTCAATGTATGTCTTGAAACAACTTCCCCTATATATATCAAAATGGCCAAAGTAGCCAATGAGTATGAGATATTCGCAAATATCTCCTACCGAACTGCAATCCTTGTATTGAGCTCATTGCTGCAGAGAAGATATCAGGAGGTTTACCCTTTACATGTATAACTGCAGAGTTTTCGCTTTAGGTTATTTGACAAAATGGTTTTATGTGGATTCCTATAGCCTACTTTTGAAGAAACCGTAAATATTAAGATAACCTTCTGGAAATTTGTAGAAGATTACAAATCATATTATCCATGAAGAGAGTCAAGGGAAGCAATGCTGCTAATGTCATATCTTCCTAGTGTTCAATGTATATCTTGAAACACCTTCCATATTGGACAAGGGAGCAATTGAGAATGATATTTTCCAATATCTCCGAGATAACTGCAAACCTTTTGTTGAGGTATTTGCGGCAGAGAAGATTTCTGGAGGTTTGCCCTGTACTTGTTATTACTTCAGAGTTTTCCCCTTAAGTTATTTGCCCAAATCAGTTTATTCAGATTTCTATGGCCTTCAATAGGAGAAATACCGTATATTGACATATCCTTCAGGACATATGCACAAGATTGTAACTCACATTACCCATGACAAGAGTGAAGGGAAATAAAGCTGTTAATGTCGTATCTTCTCAGTGTTCAATATATGTCTTGAGATACCTTCCACTCTATCTACCTTATGGGTCAAAGGAGCAAATGAAAATGTGATATTCCCAAATACCTGCTGCATAACCGCCAACCTTGTATTGAGCTCATTGCTGAGGAAAGATGTCAGGAGGTTTACCCTTGACAAGTACTACTTCATAGTATTCTCTTCAGGTTGTTTGCCAAAATGCTTTTCTTTCGATTCGTATAACCTACAATTGAAGAAATCTGACATATTGAGATAATCTTCAGGAAATACGTACAAGATTGAAGTTCCTATTATCCATGAATAGAATGAAGTGAAGCAATGCTGTTAAGGTCATATCTTCCTAGTGTTCGATATATGTATAGAGTGACCTTCCACTCTATCTGCCGTATTGCCTAAAGGAGCAGTGGAATATGTGATATTTGTAAATATCTCCCAGGTTACTGCAAACCTTGTATTGAACTCATTGCTGCAGATAAGCTATGAGGAGATTTAACCTTTACATGAATTACTTCAAAGTTTTCTCTCCAAGTTACTTGCCAAAAGGTGTGTATTTGGATTCCTATAGGTTGCAAATGAAGAACTCCTAAATATAGAGAGTCCCTCCAAGAAATATATACAAGAAGGAAGCTCATATCAGTCACGAAGTGAGTGAATTTAAACAATGCTGTCAATACAATATCTTCCTTGCGTTCAACATCGTTCCTGAGATTCCTTCTATAAAAGCTACCCTATAGGCGAATGGAACAATTGAGAATGAGATATTAACAAAAATTTCACAGATAACGGCAAACCTCATATGGAGGTCATTGCCGCAGCTAAGCTATGTGGAGGTTTACCATTTACCTGTATTACCTCACAGTTTTCTCTTTAGGTAATTTGCCCAAAGGTCTTCATGTTGACACTTACGGTCTACAAATGAAGAATTCCTAAATACTGAGATTACATCCAGGAAATATGTACAAGATTGAAGGTCCTAATACCCTTGAAGAGAGTGAAGGGAAACAAGGATGTTAATATAATATCGTCTTAGTTTTCAATGTATGTCTTGAAAAAACTTCCCCTATATCTATCAAAAAGGCCAAAGTAGCCAATGAGTATGAGATATTCGCAAATATCTCCTACCTAACTGCAATCCTTGTATTGAGCTCATTGCTGCAGAGAAGATATCAGGAGGTTTGCCCTTTACATGTATAACTGCAGAGTTTTCGCTTTAGGTTATTTGACAAAATGATTTATTTGCATTCCAATAGAGTACTATTGAAGAAACCTTAAATATTGAGAAAACCTTCTTTAAATTTGTAGAAAATTACAAATCATATTATCCATGAAGAGAGTTAAGGGAAGCAATGCTGCTAATGTCATACATTCCTAGTGTTCAATGTATATCTTGAAACACCATCCAGTATTTCTCCCATACTGGCCAAGGGAGCAATTGAGAATGTGACATTTTGCAATATCTCTGAGATAACGGCAAACCTTTTGTTGAGATATTTGCTGCAGAGGAGATTTCTGGAGGTTTGCCCTGTACTTGTATTACTTCAAAGTTTTCCCCTTAAGTTATTTGCCAAAATGAGTTTTTTCGGATTACTATGGCCTTCAATACGAGAAATACCGTATATTGACATAACCTTCAGGACATATGCACAAGATTGTAACTCCTATTCCCCATGAAAAGAGTGAAGGGAAACAAAGCTGTTAATATCGTATCTTCCTAGTGTTCAATATATGTCCTGAGATACCTTCCACTCTATCTACCTTAGTAGGCAAAGGAGCAATTGAAAATGTAATATTCCCAGATATCTACTACGTAACTCTAAACCTTGTATTGAACTCATTGCTTTAGATATGAGGTCAGGAAGTTTAACATTGACATGTATTACTTCGGAATATTTTCTTTAGGTTGTTTGCCGAAATGTTTTTCTTTGGATTCCTATAGCCTACAATTGCAGAAATCTGATATATTGAGATAACATTGAGGAAACATGTACAAGACTGAAGGTCGTGTTATCCTTGAAGAGAGTGAAGGCATACAATGCTGTTAATGTCCTATCTTCCTAGTGTTCAATATATGTCTTGAGAGAACTTCCACTATCTCAGCCATATTGGAAAAAGGAAAAATTGAGAATATGATATTCCCAAATGTCTCCTATTAACTGCTAACCTTGTATTGAGCTCATTGCTGAAAGAAAGATGTCAGGACGTTTACCCTTGACACGTATTACTTCATAGAATTCTCTTCAGGTTGTTTGCCAAAATGTTTTTCTTTCGATTCGTATAGCCTACAATTGAAGGAATCTGACATATTGAGATAATCTTCAGGAAATACGTACAAGATTCAAGTTTATATTATCCATGAAGAGAATAACAGGAAGCAATGCTGTTAATGTAATATCTTCCTAGAGTTCGATATATGTATAGAGTTACCGTCCACTATATCTGCCATATTGGGTCATGGAGCAGTGGAGTATGTGATATTTGCAAATATCTCCCAGGTTACTGCAAACCTTGTATTGAACTCATTGCTGCGGATAAGCTATGAGAAGATTTACCCTTTACATAAATTACCTCATTATTTTCTCTTCAAGTTACTTGCCAAAATGTGTGTATTTGGAATCCTATAGGCTCCAAATGAAGAACTCGTAAATATGGAGAGACCCTCCAAGAAATATGTACAAGAATGAAGCTCATATCAGCCACGAAATGAGTGAATTTAAACAATGATGTTAATATAATATCTTCCTTGTGTTCAATATCTTTCCTGAGATGCCTTCTATGAAAGCTACCCTTTAGGCCAATGGAACAATTGAGAATGAGATATTAACAAAAATTTCACAGATAACTGCAAACCTCTTATGGAGGTCACTGCTGCAGATAAGCTATGTGGAGTTTTACTCTTTACCCGTATTGCCTCACAGTTTTCTCTTTAGGTTATTTACCAAAAGGTGTTCATGTTGACTCTTACGGTCTACCAATGAAGAATTCCTAAATACTGAGATAACACCCTGAAAATATGTACAAGACTGAAGGTCCTAATATCCATGAAAAGAGGGAAGGGAAACAAGGATGTTAATGTAATATCGTCCTAGTTTTCAATGTATGTCTTGAAACAACTTCCCCTATATATATCAAAATGGCCAAAGTAGCCAATGAGTATGAGATATTCGCAAATATCTCCTACCGAACTGCAATCCTTGTATTGAGCTCATTGCTGCAGAGAAGATATCAGGAGGTTTACCCTTTACATGTATAACTGCAGAGTTTTCGCTTTAGGTTATTTGACAAAATGGTTTTATGTGGATTCCTATAGCCTACTTTTGAAGAAACCGTAAATATTAAGATAACCTTCTGGAAATTTGTAGAAGATTACAAATCATATTATCCATGAAGAGAGTCAAGGGAAGCAATGCTGCTAATGTCATATCTTCCTAGTGTTCAATGTATATCTTGAAACACCTTCCATATTGGACAAGGGAGCAATTGAGAATGATATTTTCCAATATCTCCGAGATAACTGCAAACCTTTTGTTGAGGTATTTGCGGCAGAGAAGATTTCTGGAGGTTTGCCCTGTACTTGTTATTACTTCAGAGTTTTCCCCTTAAGTTATTTGCCCAAATCAGTTTATTCAGATTTCTATGGCCTTCAATAGGAGAAATACCGTATATTGACATATCCTTCAGGACATATGCACAAGATTGTAACTCACATTACCCATGACAAGAGTGAAGGGAAATAAAGCTGTTAATGTCGTATCTTCTCAGTGTTCAATATATGTCTTGAGATACCTTCCACTCTATCTACCTTATGGGTCAAAGGAGCAAATGAAAATGTGATATTCCCAAATACCTGCTGCATAACCGCCAACCTTGTATTGAGCTCATTGCTGAGGAAAGATGTCAGGAGGTTTACCCTTGACAAGTACTACTTCATAGTATTCTCTTCAGGTTGTTTGCCAAAATGCTTTTCTTTCGATTCGTATAACCTACAATTGAAGAAATCTGACATATTGAGATAATCTTCAGGAAATACGTACAAGATTGAAGTTCCTATTATCCATGAATAGAATGAAGTGAAGCAATGCTGTTAATGTCATATCTTCCTAGTGTTCGATATATGTATAGAGTGACCTTCCACTCTATCTGCCGTATTGCCTAAAGGAGCAGTGGAATATGTGATATTTGTAAATATCTCCCAGGTTACTGCAAACCTTGTATTGAACTCATTGCTGCAGATAAGCTATGAGGAGATTTAACCTTTACATGAATTACTTCAAAGTTTTCTCTCCAAGTTACTTGCCAAAAGGTGTGTATTTGGATTCCTATAGGTTGCAAATGAAGAACTCCTAAATATAGAGAGTCCCTCCAAGAAATATATACAAGAAGGAAGCTCATATCAGTCACGAAGTGAGTGAATTTAAACAATGCTGTCAATACAATATCTTCCTTGCGTTCAACATCGTTCCTGAGATTCCTTCTATAAAAGCTACCCTATAGGCGAATGGAACAATTGAGAATGAGATATTAACAAAAATTTCACAGATAACGGCAAACCTCATATGGAGGTCATTGCCGCAGCTAAGCTATGTGGAGGTTTACCATTTACCTGTATTACCTCACAGTTTTCTCTTTAGGTAATTTGCCCAAAGGTCTTCATGTTGACACTTACGGTCTACAAATGAAGAATTCCTAAATACTGAGATTACATCCAGGAAATATGTACAAGATTGAAGGTCCTAATACCCTTGAAGAGAGTGAAGGGAAACAAGGATGTTAATATAATATCGTCTTAGTTTTCAATGTATGTCTTGAAAAAACTTCCCCTATATCTATCAAAAAGGCCAAAGTAGCCAATGAGTATGAGATATTCGCAAATATCTCCTACCTAACTGCAATCCTTGTATTGAGCTCATTGCTGCAGAGAAGATATCAGGAGGTTTGCCCTTTACATGTATAACTGCAGAGTTTTCGCTTTAGGTTATTTGACAAAATGATTTATTTGCATTCCAATAGAGTACTATTGAAGAAACCTTAAATATTGAGAAAACCTTCTTTAAATTTGTAGAAAATTACAAATCATATTATCCATGAAGAGAGTTAAGGGAAGCAATGCTGCTAATGTCATACATTCCTAGTGTTCAATGTATATCTTGAAACACCATCCAGTATTTCTCCCATACTGGCCAAGGGAGCAATTGAGAATGTGACATTTTGCAATATCTCTGAGATAACGGCAAACCTTTTGTTGAGATATTTGCTGCAGAGGAGATTTCTGGAGGTTTGCCCTGTACTTGTATTACTTCAAAGTTTTCCCCTTAAGTTATTTGCCAAAATGAGTTTTTTCGGATTACTATGGCCTTCAATACGAGAAATACCGTATATTGACATAACCTTCAGGACATATGCACAAGATTGTAACTCCTATTCCCCATGAAAAGAGTGAAGGGAAACAAAGCTGTTAATATCGTATCTTCCTAGTGTTCAATATATGTCCTGAGATACCTTCCACTCTATCTACCTTAGTAGGCAAAGGAGCAATTGAAAATGTAATATTCCCAGATATCTACTACGTAACTCTAAACCTTGTATTGAACTCATTGCTTTAGATATGAGGTCAGGAAGTTTAACATTGACATGTATTACTTCGGAATATTTTCTTTAGGTTGTTTGCCGAAATGTTTTTCTTTGGATTCCTATAGCCTACAATTGCAGAAATCTGATATATTGAGATAACATTGAGGAAACATGTACAAGACTGAAGGTCGTGTTATCCTTGAAGAGAGTGAAGGCATACAATGCTGTTAATGTCCTATCTTCCTAGTGTTCAATATATGTCTTGAGAGAACTTCCACTATCTCAGCCATATTGGAAAAAGGAAAAATTGAGAATATGATATTCCCAAATGTCTCCTATTAACTGCTAACCTTGTATTGAGCTCATTGCTGAAAGAAAGATGTCAGGACGTTTACCCTTGACACGTATTACTTCATAGAATTCTCTTCAGGTTGTTTGCCAAAATGTTTTTCTTTCGATTCGTATAGCCTACAATTGAAGGAATCTGACATATTGAGATAATCTTCAGGAAATACGTACAAGATTCAAGTTTATATTATCCATGAAGAGAATAACAGGAAGCAATGCTGTTAATGTAATATCTTCCTAGAGTTCGATATATGTATAGAGTTACCGTCCACTATATCTGCCATATTGGGTCATGGAGCAGTGGAGTATGTGATATTTGCAAATATCTCCCAGGTTACTGCAAACCTTGTATTGAACTCATTGCTGCGGATAAGCTATGAGAAGATTTACCCTTTACATAAATTACCTCATTATTTTCTCTTCAAGTTACTTGCCAAAATGTGTGTATTTGGAATCCTATAGGCTCCAAATGAAGAACTCGTAAATATGGAGAGACCCTCCAAGAAATATGTACAAGAATGAAGCTCATATCAGCCACGAAATGAGTGAATTTAAACAATGATGTTAATATAATATCTTCCTTGTGTTCAATATCTTTCCTGAGATGCCTTCTATGAAAGCTACCCTTTAGGCCAATGGAACAATTGAGAATGAGATATTAACAAAAATTTCACAGATAACTGCAAACCTCTTATGGAGGTCACTGCTGCAGATAAGCTATGTGGAGTTTTACTCTTTACCCGTATTGCCTCACAGTTTTCTCTTTAGGTTATTTACCAAAAGGTGTTCATGTTGACTCTTACGGTCTACCAATGAAGAATTCCTAAATACTGAGATAACACCCTGAAAATATGTACAAGACTGAAGGTCCTAATATCCATGAAAAGAGTGAAGGGAGACAAGGATGTTAATGTAATATCGTCCTAGTTTTCAATGTATGTCTTGAAACAACTTCCCCTATATATATCAAAATGGCCAAAGTAGCCAATGAGTATGAGATATTCGCAAATATCTCCTACCGAACTGCAATCCTTGTATTGAGCTCATTGCTGCAGAGAAGATATCAGGAGGTTTACCCTTTACATGTATAACTGCAGAGTTTTCGCTTTAGGTTATTTGACAAAATGGTTTTATGTGGATTCCTATAGCCTACTTTTGAAGAAACCGTAAATATTAAGATAACCTTCTGGAAATTTGTAGAAGATTACAAATCATATTATCCATGAAGAGAGTCAAGGGAAGCAATGCTGCTAATGTCATATCTTCCTAGTGTTCAATGTATATCTTGAAACACCTTCCATATTGGACAAGGGAGCAATTGAGAATGATATTTTCCAATATCTCCGAGATAACTGCAAACCTTTTGTTGAGGTATTTGCGGCAGAGAAGATTTCTGGAGGTTTGCCCTGTACTTGTTATTACTTCAGAGTTTTCCCCCTTAAGTTATTTGCCCAAATCAGTTTATTCAGATTTCTATGGCCTTCAATAGGAGAAATACCGTATATTGACATATCCTTCAGGACATATGCACAAGATTGTAACTCACATTACCCATGACAAGAGTGAAGGGAAATAAAGCTGTTAATGTCGTATCTTCTCAGTGTTCAATATATGTCTTGAGATACCTTCCACTCTATCTACCTTATGGGTCAAAGGAGCAAATGAAAATGTGATATTCCCAAATACCTGCTGCATAACCGCCAACCTTGTATTGAGCTCATTGCTGAGGAAAGATGTCAGGAGGTTTACCCTTGACAAGTACTACTTCATAGTATTCTCTTCAGGTTGTTTGCCAAAATGCTTTTCTTTCGATTCGTATAACCTACAATTGAAGAAATCTGACATATTGAGATAATCTTCAGGAAATACGTACAAGATTGAAGTTCCTATTATCCATGAATAGAATGAAGTGAAGCAATGCTGTTAAGGTCATATCTTCCTAGTGTTCGATATATGTATAGAGTGACCTTCCACTCTATCTGCCGTATTGCCTAAAGGAGCAGTGGAATATGTGATATTTGTAAATATCTCCCAGGTTACTGCAAACCTTGTATTGAACTCATTGCTGCAGATAAGCTATGAGGAGATTTAACCTTTACATGAATTACTTCAAAGTTTTCTCTCCAAGTTACTTGCCAAAAGGTGTGTATTTGGATTCCTATAGGTTGCAAATGAAGAACTCCTAAATATAGAGAGTCCCTCCAAGAAATATATACAAGAAGGAAGCTCATATCAGTCACGAAGTGAGTGAATTTAAACAATGCTGTCAATACAATATCTTCCTTGCGTTCAACATCGTTCCTGAGATTCCTTCTATAAAAGCTACCCTATAGGCGAATGGAAACAATTGAGAATGAGATATTAACAAAAATTTCACAGATAACGGCAAACCTCATATGGAGGTCATTGCCGCAGCTAAGCTATGTGGAGGTTTACCATTTACCTGTATTACCTCACAGTTTTCTCTTTAGGTAATTTGCCCAAAGGTCTTCATGTTGACACTTACGGTCTACAAATGAAGAATTCCTAAATACTGAGATTACATCCAGGAAATATGTACAAGATTGAAGGTCCTAATACCCTTGAAGAGAGTGAAGGGAAACAAGGATGTTAATATAATATCGTCTTAGTTTTCAATGTATGTCTTGAAAAAACTTCCCCTATATCTAACAAAAAGGCCAAAGTAGCCAATGAGTATGAGATATTCGCAAATATCTCCTACCTAACTGCAATCCTTGTATTGAGCTCATTGCTGCAGAGAAGATATCAGGAGGTTTGCCCTTTACATGTATAACTGCAGAGTTTTCGCTTTAGGTTATTTGACAAAATGATTTATTTGCATTCCAATAGAGTACTATTGAAGAAACCTTAAATATTGAGAAAACCTTCTTTAAATTTGTAGAAAATTACAAATCATATTATCCATGAAGAGAGTTAAGGGAAGCAATGCTGCTAATGTCATACATTCCTAGTGTTCAATGTATATCTTGAAACACCATCCAGTATTTCTCCCATACTGGCCAAGGGAGCAATTGAGAATGTGACATTTTGCAATATCTCTGAGATAACGGCAAACCTTTTGTTGAGATATTTGCTGCAGAGAAGATTTCTGGAGGTTTGCCCTGTACTTGTATTACTTCAAAGTTTTCCCCTTAAGTTATTTGCCAAAATGAGTTTTTTCGGATTACTATGGCCTTCAATACGAGAAATACCGTATATTGACATAACCTTCAGGACATATGCACAAGATTGTAACTCTATTCCCCATGAAAAGAGTGAAGGGAAACAAAGCTGTTAATATCGTATCTTCCTAGTGTTCAATATATGTCCTGAGATACCTTCCACTCTATCTACCTTAGTAGGCAAAGGAGCAATTGAAAATGTAATATTCCCAGATATCTACTACGTAACTCTAAACCTTGTATTGAACTCATTGCTTTAGATATGAGGTCAGGAAGTTTAACATTGACATGTATTACTTCGGAATATTTTCTTTAGGTTGTTTGCCGAAATGTTTTTCTTTGGATTCCTATAGCCTACAATTGCAGAAATCTGATATATTGAGATAACATTGAGGAAACATGTACAAGACTGAAGGTCGTGTTATCCTTGAAGAGAGTGAAGGCATACAATGCTGTTAATGTCCTATCTTCCTAGTGTTCAATATATGTCTTGAGAGAACTTCCACTATCTCAGCCATATTGGAAAAAGGAAAAATTGAGAATATGATATTCCCAAATGTCTCCTATTAACTGCTAACCTTGTATTGAGCTCATTGCTGAAAGAAAGATGTCAGGACGTTTACCCTTGACACGTATTACTTCATAGAATTCTCTTCAGGTTGTTTGCCAAAATGTTTTTCTTTCGATTCGTATAGCCTACAATTGAAGGAATCTGACATATTGAGATAATCTTCAGGAAATACGTACAAGATTCAAGTTTATATTATCCATGAAGAGAATAACAGGAAGCAATGCTGTTAATGTAATATCTTCCTAGAGTTCGATATATGTATAGAGTTACCGTCCACTATATCTGCCATATTGGGTCATGGAGCAGTGGAGTATGTGATATTTGCAAATATCTCCCAGGTTACTGCAAACCTTGTATTGAACTCATTGCTGCGGATAAGCTATGAGAAGATTTACCCTTTACATAAATTACCTCATTATTTTCTCTTCAAGTTACTTGCCAAAATGTGTGTATTTGGAATCCTATAGGCTCCAAATGAAGAACTCGTAAATATGGAGAGACCCTCCAAGAAATATGTACAAGAATGAAGCTCATATCAGCCACGAAATGAGTGAATTTAAACAATGATGTTAATATAATATCTTCCTTGTGTTCAATATCTTTCCTGAGATGCCTTCTATGAAAGCTACCCTTTAGGCCAATGGAACAATTGAGAATGAGATATTAACAAAAATTTCACAGATAACTGCAAACCTCTTATGGAGGTCACTGCTGCAGATAAGCTATGTGGAGTTTTACTCTTTACCCGTATTGCCTCACAGTTTTCTCTTTAGGTTATTTACCAAAAGGTGTTCATGTTGACTCTTACGGTCTACCAATGAAGAATTCTAAATACTGAGATAACACCCTGAAAATATGTACAAGACTGAAGGTCCTAATATCCATGAAAAGAGTGAAGGGAGACAAGGATGTTAATGTAATATCGTCCTAGTTTTCAATGTATGTCTTGAAACAACTTCCCCTATATATATCAAAATGGCCAAAGTAGCCAATGAGTATGAGATATTCGCAAATATCTCCTACCGAACTGCAATCCTTGTATTGAGCTCATTGCTGCAGAGAAGATATCAGGAGGTTTACCCTTTACATGTATAACTGCAGAGTTTTCGCTTTAGGTTATTTGACAAAATGGTTTTATGTGGATTCCTATAGCCTACTTTTGAAGAAACCGTAAATATTAAGATAACCTTCTGGAAATTTGTAGAAGATTACAAATCATATTATCCATGAAGAGAGTCAAGGGAAGCAATGCTGCTAATGTCATATCTTCCTAGTGTTCAATGTATATCTTGAAACACCTTCCATATTGGACAAGGGAGCAATTGAGAATGATATTTTCCAATATCTCCGAGATAACTGCAAACCTTTTGTTGAGGTATTTGCGGCAGAGAAGATTTCTGGAGGTTTGCCCTGTACTTGTTATTACTTCAGAGTTTTCCCCTTAAGTTATTTGCCCAAATCAGTTTATTCAGATTTCTATGGCCTTCAATAGGAGAAATACCGTATATTGACATATCCTTCAGGACATATGCACAAGATTGTAACTCACATTACCCATGACAAGAGTGAAGGGAAATAAAGCTGTTAATGTCGTATCTTCTCAGTGTTCAATATATGTCTTGAGATACCTTCCACTCTATCTACCTTATGGGTCAAAGGAGCAAATGAAAATGTGATATTCCCAAATACCTGCTGCATAACCGCCAACCTTGTATTGAGCTCATTGCTGAGGAAAGATGTCAGGAGGTTTACCCTTGACAAGTACTACTTCATAGTATTCTCTTCAGGTTGTTTGCCAAAATGCTTTTCTTTCGATTCGTATAACCTACAATTGAAGAAATCTGACATATTGAGATAATCTTCAGGAAATACGTACAAGATTGAAGTTCCTATTATCCATGAATAGAATGAAGTGAAGCAATGCTGTTAAGGTCATATCTTCCTAGTGTTCGATATATGTATAGAGTGACCTTCCACTCTATCTGCCGTATTGCCTAAAGGAGCAGTGGAATATGTGATATTTGTAAATATCTCCCAGGTTACTGCAAACCTTGTATTGAACTCATTGCTGCAGATAAGCTATGAGGAGATTTAACCTTTACATGAATTACTTCAAAGTTTTCTCTCCAAGTTACTTGCCAAAAGGTGTGTATTTGGATTCCTATAGGTTGCAAATGAAGAACTCCTAAATATAGAGAGTCCCTCCAAGAAATATATACAAGAAGGAAGCTCATATCAGTCACGAAGTGAGTGAATTTAAACAATGCTGTCAATACAATATCTTCCTTGCGTTCAACATCGTTCCTGAGATTCCTTCTATAAAAGCTACCCTATAGGCGAATGGAACAATTGAGAATGAGATATTAACAAAAATTTCACAGATAACGGCAAACCTCATATGGAGGTCATTGCCGCAGCTAAGCTATGTGGAGGTTTACCATTTACCTGTATTACCTCACAGTTTTCTCTTTAGGTAATTTGCCCAAAGGTCTTCATGTTGACACTTACGGTCTACAAATGAAGAATTCCTAAATACTGAGATTACATCCAGGAAATATGTACAAGATTGAAGGTCCTAATATCCTTGAAGAGAGTGAAGGGAACCAAGGATGTTAATATAATATCGTCTTAGTTTTCAATGTATGTCTTGAAAAAACTTCCCCTATATCTATCAAAAAGGCCAAAGTAGCCAATGAGTATGAGATATTCGCAAATATCTCCTACCTAACTGCAATCCTTGTATTGAGCTCATTGCTGCAGAGAAGATATCAGGAGGTTTGCCCTTTACATGTATAACTGCAGAGTTTTCGCTTTAGGTTATTTGACAAAATGATTTATTTGCATTCCAATAGAGTACTATTGAAGAAACCTTAAATATTGAGAAAACCTTCTTTAAATTTGTAGAAAATTACAAATCATATTATCCATGAAGAGAGTTAAGGGAAGCAATGCTGCTAATGTCATACATTCCTAGTGTTCAATGTATATCTTGAAACACCATCCAGTATTTCTCCCATACTGGCCAAGGGAGCAATTGAGAATGTGACATTTTGCAATATCTCTGAGATAACGGCAAACCTTTTGTTGAGATATTTGCTGCAGAGAAGATTTCTGGAGGTTTGCCCTGTACTTGTATTACTTCAAAGTTTTCCCCTTAAGTTATTTGCCAAAATGAGTTTTTTCGGATTACTATGGCCTTCAATACGAGAAATACCGTATATTGACATAACCTTCAGGACATATGCACAAGATTGTAACTCCTATTCCCCATGAAAAGAGTGAAGGGAAACAAAGCTGTTAATATCGTATCTTCCTAGTGTTCAATATATGTCCTGAGATACCTTCCACTCTATCTACCTTAGTAGGCAAAGGAGCAATTGAAAATGTAATATTCCCAGATATCTACTACGTAACTCTAAACCTTGTATTGAACTCATTGCTTTAGATATGAGGTCAGGAAGTTTAACATTGACATGTATTACTTCGGAATATTTTCTTTAGGTTGTTTGCCGAAATGTTTTGATTTGGATTCCTATAGCCTACAATTGCAGAAATCTGATATATTGAGATAACATTGAGGAAACATGTACAAGACTGAAGGTCGTGTTATCCTTGAAGAGAGTGAAGGCATACAATGCTGTTAATGTCCTATCTTCCTAGTGTTCAATATATGTCTTGAGAGAACTTCCACTATCTCAGCCATATTGGAAAAAGGAAAAATTGAGAATATGATATTCCCAAATGTCTCCTATTAACTGCTAACCTTGTATTGAGCTCATTGCTGAAAGAAAGATGTCAGGACGTTTACCCTTGACACGTATTACTTCATAGAATTCTCTTCAGGTTGTTTGCCAAAATGTTTTTCTTTCGATTCGTATAGCCTACAATTGAAGGAATCTGACATATTGAGATAATCTTCAGGAAATACGTACAAGATTCAAGTTTATATTATCCATGAAGAGAATAACAGGAAGCAATGCTGTTAATGTAATATCTTCCTAGAGTTCGATATATGTATAGAGTTACCGTCCACTATATCTGCCATATTGGGTCATGGAGCAGTGGAGTATGTGATATTTGCAAATATCTCCCAGGTTACTGCAAACCTTGTATTGAACTCATTGCTGCGGATAAGCTATGAGAAGATTTACCCTTTACATAAATTACCTCATTATTTTCTCTTCAAGTTACTTGCCAAAATGTGTGTATTTGGAATCCTATAGGCTCCAAATGAAGAACTCGTAAATATGGAGAGACCCTCCAAGAAATATGTACAAGAATGAAGCTCATATCAGCCACGAAATGAGTGAATTTAAACAATGATGTTAATATAATATCTTCCTTGTGTTCAATATCTTTCCTGAGATGCCTTCTATGAAAGCTACCCTTTAGGCCAATGGAACAATTGAGAATGAGATATTAACAAAAATTTCACAGATAACTGCAAACCTCTTATGGAGGTCACTGCTGCAGATAAGCTATGTGGAGTTTTACTCTTTACCCGTATTGCCTCACAGTTTTCTCTTTAGGTTATTTACCAAAAGGTGTTCATGTTGACTCTTACGGTCTACCAATGAAGAATTCCTAAATACTGAGATAACACCCTGAAAATATGTACAAGACTGAAGGTCCTAATATCCATGAAAAGAGGGAAGGGAAACAAGGATGTTAATGTAATATCGTCCTAGTTTTCAATGTATGTCTTGAAACAACTTCCCCTATATATATCAAAATGGCCAAAGTAGCCAATGAGTATGAGATATTCGCAAATATCTCCTACCGAACTGCAATCCTTGTATTGAGCTCATTGCTGCAGAGAAGATATCAGGAGGTTTACCCTTTACATGTATAACTGCAGAGTTTTCGCTTTAGGTTATTTGACAAAATGGTTTTATGTGGATTCCTATAGCCTACTTTTGAAGAAACCGTAAATATTAAGATAACCTTCTGGAAATTTGTAGAAGATTACAAATCATATTATCCATGAAGAGAGTCAAGGGAAGCAATGCTGCTAATGTCATATCTTCCTAGTGTTCAATGTATATCTTGAAACACCTTCCATATTGGACAAGGGAGCAATTGAGAATGATATTTTCCAATATCTCCGAGATAACTGCAAACCTTTTGTTGAGGTATTTGCGGCAGAGAAGATTTCTGGAGGTTTGCCCTGTACTTGTTATTACTTCAGAGTTTTCCCCTTAAGTTATTTGCCCAAATCAGTTTATTCAGATTTCTATGGCCTTCAATAGGAGAAATACCGTATATTGACATATCCTTCAGGACATATGCACAAGATTGTAACTCACATTACCCATGACAAGAGTGAAGGGAAATAAAGCTGTTAATGTCGTATCTTCTCAGTGTTCAATATATGTCTTGAGATACCTTCCACTCTATCTACCTTATGGGTCAAAGGAGCAAATGAAAATGTGATATTCCCAAATACCTGCTGCATAACCGCCAACCTTGTATTGAGCTCATTGCTGAGGAAAGATGTCAGGAGGTTTACCCTTGACAAGTACTACTTCATAGTATTCTCTTCAGGTTGTTTGCCAAAATGCTTTTCTTTCGATTCGTATAACCTACAATTGAAGAAATCTGACATATTGAGATAATCTTCAGGAAATACGTACAAGATTGAAGTTCCTATTATCCATGAATAGAATGAAGTGAAGCAATGCTGTTAATGTCATATCTTCCTAGTGTTCGATATATGTATAGAGTGACCTTCCACTCTATCTGCCGTATTGCCTAAAGGGGCAGTGGAATATGTGATATTTGTAAATATCTCCCAGGTTACTGCAAACCTTGTATTGAACTCATTGCTGCAGATAAGCTATGAGGAGATTTAACCTTTATATGAATTACTTCAAAGTTTTCTCTCCAAGTTACTTGCCAAAAGGTGTGTATTTGGATTCCTATAGGTTGCAAATGAAGAACTCCTAAATATAGAGAGTCCCTCCAAGAAATATATACAAGAAGGAAGCTCATATCAGTCACGAAGTGAGTGAATTTAAACAATGCTGTCAATACAATATCTTCCTTGCGTTCAACATCGTTCCTGAGATTCCTTCTATAAAAGCTACCCTATAGGCGAATGGAACAATTGAGAATGAGATATTAACAAAAATTTCACAGATAACGGCAAACCTCATATGGAGGTCATTGCCGCAGCTAAGCTATGTGGAGGTTTACCATATACCTGTATTACCTCACAGTTTTCTCTTTAGGTAATTTGCCCAAAGGTCTTCATGTTGACACTTACGGTCTACAAATGAAGAATTCCTAAATACTGAGATTACATCCAGGAAATATGTACAAGATTGAAGGTCCTAATATCCTTGAAGAGAGTGAAGGGAAACAAGGATGTTAATATAATATCGTCTTAGTTTTCAATGTATGTCTTGAAAAAACTTCCCCTATATCTATCAAAAAGGCCAAAGTAGCCAATGAGTATGAGATATTCGCAAATATCTCCTACCTAACTGCAATCCTTGTATTGAGCTCATTGCTGCAGAGAAGATATCAGGAGGTTTGCCCTTTACATGTATAACTGCAGAGTTTTCGCTTTAGGTTATTTGACAAAATGATTTATTTGCATTCCAATAGAGTACTATTGAAGAAACCTTAAATATTGAGAAAACCTTCTTTAAATTTGTAGAAAATTACAAATCATATTATCCATGAAGAGAGTTAAGGGAAGCAATGCTGCTAATGTCATACATTCCTAGTGTTCAATGTATATCTTGAAACACCATCCAGTATTTCTCCCATACTGGCCAAGGGAGCAATTGAGAATGTGACATTTTGCAATATCTCTGAGATAACGGCAAACCTTTTGTTGAGATATTTGCTGCAGAGAAGATTTCTGGAGGTTTGCCCTGTACTTGTATTACTTCAAAGTTTTCCCCTTAAGTTATTTGCCAAAATGAGTTTTTTCGGATTACTATGGCCTTCAATACGAGAAATACCGTATATTGACATAACCTTCAGGACATATGCACAAGATTGTAACTCCTATTCCCCATGAAAAGAGTGAAGGGAAACAAAGCTGTTAATATCGTATCTTCCTAGTGTTCAATATATGTCCTGAGATACCTTCCACTCTATCTACCTTAGTAGGCAAAGGAGCAATTGAAAATGTAATATTCCCAGATATCTACTACGTAACTCTAAACCTTGTATTGAACTCATTGCTTTAGATATGAGGTCAGGAAGTTTAACATTGACATGTATTACTTCGGAATATTTTCTTTAGGTTGTTTGCCGAAATGTTTTGATTTGGATTCCTATAGCCTACAATTGCAGAAATCTGATATATTGAGATAACATTGAGGAAACATGTACAAGACTGAAGGTCGTGTTATCCTTGAAGAGAGTGAAGGCATACAATGCTGTTAATGTCCTATCTTCCTAGTGTTCAATATATGTCTTGAGAGAACTTCCACTATCTCAGCCATATTGGAAAAAGGAAAAATTGAGAATATGATATTCCCAAATGTCTCCTATTAACTGCTAACCTTGTATTGAGCTCATTGCTGAAAGAAAGATGTCAGGACGTTTACCCTTGACACGTATTACTTCATAGAATTCTCTTCAGGTTGTTTGCCAAAATGTTTTTCTTTCGATTCGTATAGCCTACAATTGAAGGAATCTGACATATTGAGATAATCTTCAGGAAATACGTACAAGATTCAAGTTTATATTATCCATGAAGAGAATAACAGGAAGCAATGCTGTTAATGTAATATCTTCCTAGAGTTCGATATATGTATAGAGTTACCGTCCACTATATCTGCCATATTGGGTCATGGAGCAGTGGAGTATGTGATATTTGCAAATATCTCCCAGGTTACTGCAAACCTTGTATTGAACTCATTGCTGCGGATAAGCTATGAGAAGATTTACCCTTTACATAAATTACCTCATTATTTTCTCTTCAAGTTACTTGCCAAAATGTGTGTATTTGGAATCCTATAGGCTCCAAATGAAGAACTCGTAAATATGGAGAGACCCTCCAAGAAATATGTACAAGAATGAAGCTCATATCAGCCACGAAATGAGTGAATTTAAACAATGATGTTAATATAATATCTTCCTTGTGTTCAATATCTTTCCTGAGATGCCTTCTATGAAAGCTACCCTTTAGGCCAATGGAACAATTGAGAATGAGATATTAACAAAAATTTCACAGATAACTGCAAACCTCTTATGGAGGTCACTGCTGCAGATAAGCTATGTGGAGTTTTACTCTTTACCCGTATTGCCTCACAGTTTTCTCTTTAGGTTATTTACCAAAAGGTGTTCATGTTGACTCTTACGGTCTACCAATGAAGAATTCCTAAATACTGAGATAACACCCTGAAAATATGTACAAGACTGAAGGTCCTAATATCCATGAAAAGAGGGAAGGGAAACAAGGATGTTAATGTAATATCGTCCTAGTTTTCAATGTATGTCTTGAAACAACTTCCCCTATATATATCAAAATGGCCAAAGTAGCCAATGAGTATGAGATATTCGCAAATATCTCCTACCGAACTGCAATCCTTGTATTGAGCTCATTGCTGCAGAGAAGATATCAGGAGGTTTACCCTTTACATGTATAACTGCAGAGTTTTCGCTTTAAGTTATTTGACAAAATGGTTTTATGTGGATTCCTATAGCCTACTTTTGAAGAAACCGTAAATATTAAGATAACCTTCTGGAAATTTGTAGAAGATTACAAATCATATTATCCATGAAGAGAGTCAAGGGAAGCAATGCTGCTAATGTCATATCTTCCTAGTGTTCAATGTATATCTTGAAACACCTTCCATATTGGACAAGGGAGCAATTGAGAATGATATTTTCCAATATCTCCGAGATAACTGCAAACCTTTTGTTGAGGTATTTGCGGCAGAGAAGATTTCTGGAGGTTTGCCCTGTACTTGTTATTACTTCAGAGTTTTCCCCTTAAGTTATTTGCCCAAATCAGTTTATTCAGATTTCTATGGCCTTCAATAGGAGAAATACCGTATATTGACATATCCTTCAGGACATATGCACAAGATTGTAACTCACATTACCCATGACAAGAGTGAAGGGAAATAAAGCTGTTAATGTCGTATCTTCTCAGTGTTCAATATATGTCTTGACATACCTTCCACTCTATCTACCTTATGGGTCAAAGGAGCAAATGAAAATGTGATATTCCCAAATACCTGCTGCATAACCGCCAACCTTGTATTGAGCTCATTGCTGAGGAAAGATGTCAGGAGGTTTACCCTTGACAAGTACTACTTCATAGTATTCTCTTCAGGTTGTTTGCCAAAATTCTTTTCTTTCGATTCGTATAACCTATAATTGAAGAAATCTGACATATTGAGATAATCTTCAGGAAATACGTACAAGATTGAAGTTCCTATTATCCATGAATAGAATGAAGTGAAGCAATGCTGTTAATGTCATATCTTCCTAGTGTTCGATATATGTATAGAGTGACCTTCCACTCTATCTGCCGTATTGCCTAAAGGAGCAGTGGAATATGTGATATTTGCAAATATATCCCAGGTTACTGCAAACCTTGTATTGAACTCATTGCTGCAGATAAGCTATGAGGAGATTTAACCTTTACATGAATTGCTTCAAAATTTTCTCTCCAAGTTACTTGCCAAAAGGTGTGTATTTGGATTCCTATAGGTTGCAAATGAAGAACTCCCAAATATGGAGAGTCCCTCCAAGAAATATATACAAGAAGGAATCTCATATCAGTCACGAAGTGAGTGAATTAAAACAATGCTGTCAATACAATATCTTCCTTGCGTTCAACATCTTTCCTGAGATTCCTTTTATAAAAGCTACCCTATAGGCGAATGGAACAATTGAGAATGAGATATTAACAAAAATTTCACAGATAACGGCAAACCTCGTATGGAGGTCATTGCCGCAGCTAAGCTATGTGGAGGTTTACCATTTACCTGTATTACCTCACAGTTTTCTCTTTAGGTAATTTGCCCAAAGGTCTTCATGTTGACACCTACGGTCTACAAATGAAGAATTCCTAAATACTGAGATTACCTCCAGGAAATATGTACAAGATTGAAGGTCCTAATATCCTTGAAGAGAGTGAAGGGAAACAAGGATATTAATATAATATCGTCTTAGTTTTCAATGTATGTCTTGAAAAATCTTCCCCTATATCTATCAAAAAGGCCAAAGTAGCCAATGAGTATGAGATATTCGCAAATATCTCCTACCTAACTGCAATCCTTGTATTGAGCTCATTGCTGCAGAGAAGATATCAGGAGGTTTGCCCTTTACATGTATAACTGCAGAGTTTTCGCTTTAGGTTATTTGACAAAATGGTTTATTTGCATTCCAATAGAGTACTATTGAAGAAACCTTAAATATTGAGAAAACCTTCTTTAAATTTGCAGAATATTACAAATCATATTATCCATGAAGAGAGTTAAGGGAAGCAATGCTGCTAATGTCATACATTCCTAGTGTTCAATGTATATCTTGAAACACCATCCAGTATTTCTCCCATATTGGCCAAGGGAGCAATTGAGAATGAGACATTTTGCAAAAACTCCGAGATAACGGCAAACCTTTTGTTGAGATATTTGCTTCAGAGAAGATTTCTGGAGGTTTGCCCTGTACTTGTATTACTTCAGAGTTTTCCCCTTAAGTTATTTGCCAAAATGAGTTTTTTCGGATTACTATGGCCTTCAATACGAGAAATACCGTATATTGACATAACCTTCAGGACATATGCACAAGATTGTAACTCCTATTCCCCATGAAAAGAGTGAAGGGAAACAAAGCTGTTAATATCGTATCTTCCTAGTGTTCAATATATGTCCTCAGATACCTTCCAATCTATCTACCTGAATAGGCAAAGGAGCAATTGAAAATGTGATATTCCCAGATATCTACTACGTAACTCTAAACCTTGTATTGAACTCATTGCTTTAGATATGAGGTCAGGAAGTTTAACATTGACATGTATTACTTCGGAATATTTTCTTTAGGTTGTTTGCCGAAATGTTTTGATTTGGATTCCTATAGCCTTCAATTGCAGAAATCTGATATATTGAGATAACATTGAGGAAACATGTACAAGACTGAAGGTCGTGTTATCCTTGAAGAGAGTGAAGGCATACAATGCTGTTAATGTCCTATCTTCCTAGTGTTCAATATATGTCTTGAGAGAACTTCCACTATCTCAGCCATATTGGAAAAAGGAAAAATTGAGAATATGATATTCCCAAATGTCTCCTATTAACTGCCAACCTTGTATTGAGCTTATTGCTGAAAGAAAGATGTCAGGACGTTTACCTTTGACACGTATTACTTCATAGAATTCTCTTCAGGTTGTTTGCCAAAATGTTTTTCTTTCGATTCGTATAGCCTACAATTGAAGGAATCTGACATATTGAGATAATCTTCAGGAAATACGTACAAGATTCAAGTTTATATTATCCATGAAGAGAATAAAAGGAAGCAATGCTGTTAATGTAATATCTTCCTAGAGTTCGATATATGTATAGAGTTACAGTCCACTATATCTGCCATATTGGGTCATGGAGCAGTGGAGTATGTGATATTTGCAAATATCTCCCAGGTTACTGCAAACCTTGTATTGAACTCATTGCTGCGGATAAGCTATGAGAAGATTTACCCTTTACATAAATTACCTCATAATTTTCTCTTCAAGTTGCTTGCCAAAATGTGTGTATTTGGAATCCTATAGGCTCCAAATGAAGAACTCGTAAATATGGAAAGTCCCTCCAAGAACTATGTACAAGAATGAAGCTCATATCAGCCACGAAGTGAGTGAATTTCAACAATGCTCTTCATATAATATCTTCCTTCTGTTCAATATCTTTCCTGAGATTCCTTCTATAAAAGCTACCCTATTGGCCAATGGAACAATTGAGAATGAGATATTAGCAAAAATTTCACAGATAACTGCAAACCTCGGATGGAGGTCACTGCTGCAGATAAGCTATGTCGTGGTTTACCCTTTACCTGTATTTCTTCACTGTTTTCTCTTTAGGTTATTTGCCAAAAGGTGTTCATGTTGACTCTTACGGTCTACAAATGAAGAATTCCTAAATACTGAGATAACATCCAGGAAATATGTACCAGATTGAAGGTCCTAATATCCTTGAAGAGAGTGAAGGGAAACAAGGATGTTAATATAATATCGTCCTAGTTTTCAAGGTATGTCTTCAAACAAATTTCCCTGTATCTATCATAAGGGCCAAAGTAGCAAATGAGTATGAGATATTCGCAAATATCTCCTACCTAACTGCAATCTTTGTATTGAGCTCATTGCTGCAAATAAGATATCAGGAGGTTTACCCTTTACATGTATTACTGCAGAGTTTTTGCTTTAGGTTATTTGACAAAATGGTTTTATTTGGATTCCTATAGCCTACTTCTGAAGAAACCGTAAATATTGAGATAACATTCTGGAAATTTGTAGAAGATTAAACATCATATTATCCATGAAGAGAGCAAGGGAAGCAATGCTGCTAATGTCATATCTTCCTAGTGTTCAATGTATATCTTGAAACACCTTCCACTATTTCTTCCATATTGGCCAAGGGAGCAATTCAGAATGTGACATTTTCCACTATCTCCGAGATAATTGCCAACCTTTTGTTGAGATATTTGCTGCAGAGAAGATTTCTGAAGGTTTGCCCTATACTTGTATTACTTCATAGTTTTCTCCTTAAGTTATTTGCCAAAATCAGTTTGTTCGGATTGCTATGGCTTTCAAGAGGAGAAATAAGGTATAAGGCATAACCTTCAGGACATATGCACAAGATTATAACTCTTATTGCCCATGAAAATAGTGAAGGGAAACAAAGCTGTTAATATCGTATCTTCCTAGTGTTCAATATATGTCCTGAGATACCTTCCACTCTATGTACCTTAATGGCCAAAGGAGCAATTGAAAATGTGATATTCGCAAATATCTACTACGTAACTCTAAACCTTGTATGGAGTTCATTGCTTTAGATATGATGTCAGGAGGTTTAACCTTGACATGTATTACTTCCGAATATTATCTTTAGGTTGTTTGCCGAAATGTTTTGATTTGGATTCCTATAGCCTACAATTGAAGAAATCTGATATATTGAGATATCCTTCAGGACACATGTACAAGAGTGAAGGTCATGTTATCCTTGAAGAGAGTGAAGGCATCCAATGCTGTTAATGTCCTATCTTCCTAGTGTTCAATATATGTCTTGAGATAACTTCCACTAACTCAGCCATATTGGAAAAAGGAAAAATTGAGAATATGATATTCCCAAATCTCTCCTGCATAACCGCCATCCTTGTATTGAGCTCATTGCTGAAGGTAATATGTCAGGAGGTTTACCCTTGACAAGTATTACTTCATAGTATTCTCTTCAGGTTGCTTGCCAAAATGATTTTCTTTCTATTTCTCTAGCCTACAATTGAAGGAATCTGAAATATTGAAATAATCTTTAAGAAAGACGTACAAGATTGAAGTTCCTATTATCCATTAAGAGGATGAAAGGAAGCAATGCTGTTAATGTCCTATCTTCCTAGTGTTCGATATATGTATAGAGTTACCTTCCATGATATCTGCCATATTCGCTCATGGAGCAGTGCAGTATGTGATATTTGCAAATATCTCCCAGGTTACTGCAAACCTTGTATTGAACTCATTGTTGCGGATAAGCTATGAGGTGATTTACCCTTTACATCAATTACTTCACTGTTTTCTCTTCAAGTTACGTGCCAAAATGTGTGTATTTAGAATCCTTTAGGCTCCAAATGAAGAACTTGTAAAAATGGAGAGTCCCTCCAAGAAATATGTACAAGAATGAAGCTCATATCAGCCAAGAAGTGAGTGATTTTGAACAATGCTTTTCATATATCTTCATTGTGTTCAATACCTTTCCTGAGACTCCTTCTATGAAAGCTACCCTATTGGTCAAAGGAAAAATTGAGAATGAGATATTAGCAAAAATTTCACAGATAATTGCAAACCTCGTATGGAGATCACTGCTGCAGATAAGCTATGTGGAGGTTTACGCTTTACCTGTATTACCTCACTGTTTTCTCTTTAGGTTATTTGTCAAAAGGTGTTCATGTTGACTCTTACGGTCTACAAATGAAGAATTCCTAAATACTGTGATAACGTCCAGGAAATATGTACAAGATTGAAGGTCCTAATATCCTTGAAGAGAGTGAAGGGAAACAAGGATGTTAATATAATATTGTCCTAGTTTTCAATGTATGTCTTCAAACAACTTCCCCTACATCTATCAAAAAGGCCAAAGAAGCAAATGAGTATGAGATATTCGCAAATATCTCCTACCTAACTGCAATCCTTGTATTGAGCTCATTTCTGCAGATAAGATATCTGGAGGTTTACCCTTTACATGTATAACTGCAGAGTTTTCGTTTTAGGTTATTTGACAAAATGGTTTTATTTGGATTCTTATAGCCTACTTTTGAAGAAACCATAATTATTGAGATAAGCTTCTGGAAATTTGTAGAAGATTACAAATCATATTCTCCATGAAGAGAGTCAAGGAAAGCAATGCAGCTAATGTCAAATGTTCCTAGTGTTCAATGTATATCTTGAAACACCTTCCAGTATTTCTCCCATATGAGCCAAGGGAGCAATTGAGAATGGGATATTTCCCAATATCTCCGAGATAACTGCAAACCTTTTGTTGAGATATATGCTGCAGATAAGATATATGGAGGTTTGCCCTGTACTTGTATTACTTCAGAGTTTTCTCCTTAAGTTATTTGCCAAAATCAGTTTATTCGGATTACTATGGCCTTCAATTCGAGAAATACCGTATATTGACATAACCTTCAGGACATATGCACAAGATTGTAACTCATATTACCCATGAAAAGAGTGAAGGGAAACAAAGCTGTTAATGTCGTATCTTCCTAATGTTCAATATATGTCCTGAGATACCTTCCACTCTATCTACCTTAATGGCCAAAGGAGCAATTGAAAATGTGATATTCCCATATATCTACTACGTAACTCTAAACCTTATATTGAGCTCATTGCTTTAGATATGATGTCAGGAGGTTTAACCTTGACATGTATTACTTCGGAATATTTTCTTTAGGTTGTTTGCCGAAATGTTTTGATTTGGATTCCTATAGCCTACAATTGAAGAAATCAGATATATTGAGATAACCTTCAGGAAACATGTACAAGACTGAAGGTCGTGTTATCCTTGAAGAGAGTAAAGGCATACAATGCTGTTAATGTCCTATCTTCCTAGTGTTCAATATATGTCTTGAGAGAACTTCCACTATCTCAGCCATATTGGAAAAAGGAAAAATTGAGAATATGATATTCCCAAATGTCTCCTACATAACTGCCAACCTTGTATTGAGCTCATTGCTGAAGGTAAGATGTCAGGAGGTTTACCCTTGATCATTATTACTTCATAGTATTCTCTTCAGGTTGTTTGCCAAAATGATTTTCTTTCGATTTGTATAGCCTATAATTGAAGGAATCTGACATATTGAAATAATCTTAAAGAAAGACTTACAAGATTGAAGTTCATATTATCCATTAAGAGGATGAAAGGAAGCAATGCTGTTAATGTCCTATTTTCCTAGTGTTCGATATATGTATAGAGTTACCTTCCACTATATCTGCCATATTGGCTCATGGAGCAGTGCAGTATGTGATATTTGCAAATATCTCCCAGGTTACTGCAAACCTTGTATTGAACTCATTGTTGCGGATAAGCTATGAGGAGATTTACCCTTTACATCAATTACTTCATTGTTTTCTCTTCAAGTTACTTGCCAAAATGTGTGTATTTGGAATCCTATAGGCTCCAAATGAAGAACTCATTAATACGGAGAGTCCCTCCAAGAAATATGTACAAGAATGAAGCTCATTTCAGCCACGATGTGAGTGAATTTAAACAATGCTCTTCATATAATATGTTCCTTGTGTTCAATATCTTTCCTGAGATTCCTTCTATGAAAGCTACCCTATTGGACAATTGAACAATTGAGAATGAGATATTAGCAAAAATTTCACAGATAACTGCAAACCTCGTATGGAGGTCACTGCTGCAGATAAGCAATGTGGAGGTTTACCCTTTATCTGTATTACCTCACAGTTCTCTCTTTAGGTTATTTGCCAAAAGGTGTTCATGTTGAGTCTTACGGTTTACAAATGAAGAATTCCTAAATGCTGACATAACATCCAGGAAATATGTACAAGATTGAAGGTCCTAATATCCATGAAGAGAGTGAAGGGAAACAAGGATGTTAATATAATGTCGTCCTAGTTTTCAATGTATGTCTTGAAAGAACTTCCCCTATATCTATCCAAAAGGGCAAAGTAGCCAATGAGTATGAGATATTCGCAAATATCTCCTACCTAACTGCAATCCTTGAATTGAGCTCATTGCTGCAGATAAGATTTCAGGAGGTTTACCCTTTACATGTATAACTGAAGAGTTTTCGCTTTAGGTTATTTGACAAAATGGTTTTATGTGGATTCCTATAGCCTACTTTTGAAGAAACCGTAAATATTGAGATAACCTTCTGGAAATTTGTAGAAGATTACAAATCATATTATCCAGGAAGAGAGTCAAGGGAAGCAATGCTGCTAATGTCATATCTTCCTAGTGTTCAATGTGTATCTTGAAAAACCTTCCAGTATTTCTCCCATATTGACCAAGGGAGCAATTGAGAATGTGATATTTTCCAATATCTCCAAGATAACTGCAAACCTTTTGTTGAGATATATGCTGCAGATAAGATTTCTGGAGGTTTGCCCTGTACTGGTATTAATTCAGAGTTTTCTCCTTAAGTTATTTGCCAAAATCAGTTTATTCGGATTACTATGGCCTTCAATTCGAGAAATACCGTATATTGACATAACCTTCAGGACATATGCACAAGATTGTAACTCATATTACCCATGAAAAGAGTGAAGGGAAAGAAAGCTGTCAATGACGTATTTTCCAAAGTGTCCAATATATGTCCTGAGATACCTTGCACTCTATCTCCCTGAATGGCCAAAGGATCAATTTAAAATGTGATACTCCCAAATATCTACTACGTAACTCTAAACCTTATATTGAGCTCATTGCTTTAGATATGATGTCAGGAGGTTTAACCTTGACATGTATTACTTCGGAACATTTTCTTTAGGTTGTTTTCCGAAATGTTTTTCTTTGGATTCCTATAGCCTACAATTGCAGAAATCTGATATATTGAGATAACATTCAGGAAACATGTACAAGACTGAAGGTCGTGTTTTCCGAGAAGAGAGTGAAGGCATACAATGCTGTTAATGTCCTATCTTCCTAGTGTTCAATATATGTCTTGAGAGAAATTCCACTATCTCAGACATATTGGAAAAAGGAAAAATTGAGAATATGATATTCCCAAATCTCTCGCACATTATTGCCAACCTTGTATTGAGCTCATTGCTGAAGGTAAGATGTCAGGAGGTTTACCCTTGACAAGTATTACCTCATAGTATTTTCTTCAAGTTGTTTGCCAAAATGTTTTTCTTTCCATTCGTATAGCCTACAATTGAAGGGATCTGACATATTGAGATAATCTTTAAGAAAGACGTAAAAGATTGAATTTCATATTATACATGAAGAGAATGAAAGGAAGCAATGCTGTTACTGTACTATCTTCCTAGTGTTCGATATATGTATAGAGTTACCTTCCACTATATCTGCCATATTGCCTCATGGAGCAGTGGAGTATGTGATATTTGCAAATATCGCCCAGGTTACTGCAAACCTTGTATTGAACTCATTGCTGCGGATATGCTACGAGGAGATTTACCCTTTACATGAATTACTTCATTGTTTTCTCTTCAAGTTACTTGACAAAATGTGTGTATTTGGAATCCTATAGGCTCCAAATGAAGAACTTCTAAATATGGAGAGTCCCTCCAAGAAATATGTATAAAAATGAAGCTCATATCAGCCACGAAGTGAGTGAATTTAAACAATGCTCTTCATATAATATCTTCCTTGTGTTTAATATCTTTCCTGAGATTCCTTCTGTGAAAGCTACCCTACTGGCAAATGAAACAATTGAGAATGAGATATTAGCAAAAATTTCACAGATAACTGGAAACCTCGTATGGAGGTCACTGCTGCAGATAAGCTATGTGGAGGTTTACAATTTACTTGTATTACGTCACAGTTTTCTCTTTAGGTTATTTGCCAAAAGGTGTTCATGTTGACTCTTATGGTCTACAAATGAAGAATTCCTAAATACTGAGATAACATCCAGGAAATATGTACAAGATTGAAGGTTCTAATATCCATGAAGAGAGTGAAGGGAAACAAGGATGTTAATACAATACCGTCCTAGTTTTTCATGTATGTCTTGAAACAGCTTCCCCTATATCGATCAAAGAGACCAAAGTAGCAAATGAGTATGAGATATTCGCAAATATCTCCTACCTATCTGCAATCCTTGTATTGAGCTCATTGCTGCAGATAAAGTATCAGGAGGTTTACCCTTTACATGTATAACTGAAGAGTTTTCGCTTTAGGTTATTTGACAAACTGGTTTTATGTGTATTCCTATTCCCTACTTCTGAAAAAACCGTAAATACTGAGATAACCTTCTGGAAATTTGTAGAAGATTAAACATCATATTATCTATGAAGAGGGTCAAGGGAAGCAATGCTGCTAATGTCATATCTTCCTAGTGTTCAATGTATATCTTGATATACCTTCCAGTATTTCTCCCGTATTGGCCAAGGGAGCAATTGATAATGTGATATTTTCCAATATCTCCGAGATAACCGCTAACCTTTTCTTGAGATATTTGCTGCAGAGAAGATTTCCGGAAGTTTGCCCTGTACTTGTATTACTTCAGAGTTTTCCCCTTAAGTTATTTGCCAAAATGAGTTTTTTCGGATTACTATGGCCTTCAATACGAGAAATACCGTATATTGACATAACCTTGAGGACATATGCACAAGATTGTAACTCATATTACCCATGAAAAGATTGAAGGGAAACAAAGCTGTTAATGTCGTATCTTCCTAGTGTTCAATATATGTCATGAGATACCTTCCACTCTATCTACTTTTATGGCCAAAGGAGCAATTGAAAATGTGATATTCCCAAATATCTACTAAGTAACTCTAAACCTTGTATGCAGCTGATTGCTTTAGATATGATGTCAGGAGGTTTACCCTTGACAAGTACTACTTCATAGTATTCTCTTCAGGTTGTTTGCAAAATGCTTTTCTTTCGATTCGCATAACCTACAGTTGAAGAAATCTGACATATTGAGATAATCTTCAGGAATTACGTACAAGATTGAAGTTCCTATCATCCATGAATAGAATGAAGTGAAGCAATGCTGTTAATGTAATATCTTCCTAGTGTTCGATATATGTATAGAGTTACCTTCCACTATATCTGCCATATTGGCTCATGGAGCAATGGATTATGTGATATTTGCAAATATCTCCTAGGTTACTGCAAACCTTGTATTGAACTCGTTGCTGCAGATAAGCTATGAGGAAATTTACCCTTTACATGAATTATCTCATTGCTTTCTCTTCAAGTTACTTGCCAATATGTGTGTATTTGGAATGCTATAGGTTAGACATGAAGAACTCGTAAATATGGAGAGTCCCTCCAAGAAATATGTACATGAATGAAGCTCATATCAGCCTCGAAGTGAGTGAATTTCAACAATGCTCTTCATATAATATCTTCCTTGTGTTCAGTATCTTTCCTGAGATTCCTTCTATGAAAGCTACCCTATAGGCCAATGGAACAATTGAGAATGAGACATTAACAAAAATTTCACAGATAACTGCAAACCTCGTAAGGAGGTCACTGCTGCATATAAGCTATGTGGAGGTTTACAATTTACTTGTATTACGTCACAGTTTTCTCTTTAGATTATTTACTAAAAGGTGTTCATGTTGACTCTTACTATTTACAAATGAAGAATTCCTAAATACTGAGATAACATCCAGGAAATATGTACAAGACTGAAGGTCCTAATATCCATGAAGAGAGTGAAGGGAAACAACGATGTTAATGTAATATCGTCCTAGTTTTCAATGTATATCTTGAAACAACTTCCCCTATATCTATCAAAAAGGCCAAAGTAGCAAATGAGTATGAGATATTCGCAAATATCTCCTACCTAACTGCAATCCTTGTATTGAGCTCATTGCTGCAGAGAAGATATCAGGAGGTTTACCCTTCACATGTATAACTGCAGAGTTTTCTCTTTAGGTTATTTGACAAAATGGTTTTATGTGGATTCCTATAGCCTACTTCTGAAGAAACCGTAAATATTAAGATAACCTTCTGGAAATTTGTAGAAGATTACAAATCGTATTATCCATGAAGAGAGTTAAGGGAAGCAATGCTGCTAATGTCATATCTTCCTAGTGTTCAATGTATATCTTGAAACACCTTCCAGCTTTTCTCCCATATTGGCCAAGGGAGCAATTGAGAATGTGATATTTTCCAATGTCTCCGAGATAACTGCAAACCTTTTGTTGAGTTATTTGCGGCAGAGAAGATTTCTGGAGGTTTGCCCTGTACTTGTTATTACTTCAGAGTTTTCTCCTTCAGTTATTTGCCTAAATCAGCTTATTCGGATTTCTATGGCCTTCAACAGGAGAAATACCGTATATGGACATAACCTTCAGGACATATGCACAAGATTGTAACTCATATTACCCATGAAAAGAGTGAAGGGAAACAAAGCTGTTAATGTCGTATCTTCCTAGTGTTCAATATATGTCTTGAGATACCTTCCACTCTATCTACCTTATGGATCAAAGGAGCAATTGAAAATGTGATATTCCCAAATACCTGCTGCATAACCGCAACCTTGTATTGAGCTCATTGCTGAGGTAAGATGTCAGGAGGTTTACCCTTGACAAGTACTACTTCATAGTATTCTCTTCAGGTTGTTTCCCAAAATGCTTTTCTTTCGATTCGTATAACCTATAATTGAAGAAATCTGACATATTGAGATAATCTTCAGGAAATACGTACAAGATTGAAGTTCCTATTATCCATGAATAGAATGAAGCGAAGCAATGCTGTTAACGTAATATCTTCCTAGTGTTCGATATATGTATAGAGTGACCTTCCACTCTATATGCCATATTGGCTAAAGGAGCAGTGGAGTATGTGATATTTGCAAATATCTCCCAGGTTACTGCAAACCTTGTATTGAACTCATTGCTGCAGATAAGCTATGAGGAGATTTAGCCTTTACATGAATTACTTCAAAGTTTTCTCTCCAAATTACTTGCCAAAAGGTGTGTATTTGGATTCCTATAGGTTGCAAATGAAGAACTCCCAAATATGGAGAGTCCCTCCAAGAAATATATACAAGAAGGAATCTCATATCAGTCACGAAGTGAGTGAATTAAAACAATGCTGTCAATACAATATCTTCCTTGCGTTCAACATCTTTCCTGAGATTCCTTCTATAAAAGCTACCCTTTAGGCGAATGGAACAATTGAGAATGAGATATTAACAAAAATTTCACAGATAACGGCAAACCTCGTATGGAGGACATTGCCGCAGCTAAGCTATGTGGAGGTTCACCATTTACCTGTATTACCTCACAGTTTTCTCTTTAGGTAATTTGTCAAAAGGTGTTCATGTTGAAACTTACGGTCTACAAATGAAGAATTCCTAAATACTGAGATAACATCCAGGAAATATGTACAAGATTGAAGGTCCTAATATCCTTGAAGAGAGTGAAGGGAAACAAGGATGTTAATATAATATCGTCGTAGTTTCAATGTATGTCTTAAAACAACTTCCCGTAAATCTATCAAAAAGGTCAAAGAAGCAAATGAGTATGAGATATTCGCAAATATCTCCTACCTAACTGCAATCCTTGTATTGAGCTCATTGCTGCAGATAAGATATCAGGAGGTTTGCCCTTTACATGTATAACTGCAGAGTTTTCGCTTTAGGTTATTTGACAAAATGGTTTATTTGCATTCCAATAGAGTACTATTGAAGAAACCTTAAATATTGAGATAACCTTCTGGAAAATTCAAGAAGATTAAAAATCATATTATTCATGAAGAGAGTTAAGGGAAGCAATGCTGCTAATGTCATACATTCCTAGTGTTCAATGTATATCTTGAAACACCATCCAGTATTTGTCCCATACTGGCCAAGGGAGCAATTGAGAATGTGACATTTTGCAATATCTCCGAGATAACTGCAAACCTTTTGTTGAGATATTTGCTGCAGAGAAGTTTTCTGGAGGTTTGCCCTGGACTTGTATTACTTCAGAGTTTTCCCCTTAAGTTATTTGCCAAAATGAGTTTTTTCGGATTACTATGGCCTTCAATACGAGAAATACCGTATATTGACATAACCTTCAGGACATATGCACAAGATTGTAACTCCTATTACCCATGAAAAGAGTGAAGGCAAACAAAGCTCTTAATGTCGTATCTTCCTAGTGTTCAATATATGTCCTGAGATACCTTCCAATCTATCTACCTTAATGGCCAACGGAGCAATTGAAAATGAGATATTCCCAGATATCTACTACGTAACTCTAAACCTTGTATTGAACTCATTGCTTTAGATATGATGTCATTACGTTTAACCTTGACATGTATTACTTCGGAATTTTTTCTTTAGGTTGTTTGCTGAAGTGTTTTTCTTTGAATTCTTATAGCCTACAATTTCAGAAATCTGATATATTGAGATAACATTCAGGAAACATGTACAAGACTGAAGGTCGTGTTATCCTTGAAGAGAGTGAAGGCATACAATGCTGCTCATGTCCTATCTTCCTAGTGTTCAATATATGTCTTGAGAGAACTTCCACTATCTCAGCCATATTAGAGAAAGTAAAAATTGAGAATATGACATTCCCAAATGTCTCCTACATAACTGCCAACATTGTATTCAGCCCATTGCTGAAAGAGAGATGTCAGGAGGTTTACCCTTGACACGTATTACTTCATAGAATTCTCTTCAGCTTGTTTACCAAAATGTTTTTCTTTCTCTTCGTATAGCCTACAATTGAAGGAATCTCACATATTGAGATAAACTTTAAGAACGTACACGATTCAAGGTCATAATATCCATGAAGAGAATAACAGGAAGCAATGCTGTTAATGTAATATCTTCCTAGAGTTAGATATATGTATAGAGTTACCTTCCACTATATCTGCCATATTGGCTAATGGAGCAGTGCAGTATGTGATATTTGCAAATACCTCCCAGGTTACTGCAAACCTTGTATTGAACTCATTGCTGTGGATAAGCTCTGAGAAGATTTACCCTTTATATGAATTACCTCATTATTTTCTCTTCAATTTACTTGCCAAAATGTGTGTATTTGGAATCCTATAGTCTCCAGATGAAGAACTCATAAATATGGAGAGACCCTCCAAGAAATATGTACAAGAATAAAGCTCATATCAGCCACGAAATGAGTGATTTTAAAAAATGATGTTAATATAATATCTTCCTTGTGTTCAATATCTTTCCTGAGATGCCTTCTATGAAAGCTACCCTTTAGGCCAATGGAACAATTGAGAATGAGATATTAACAAAAATTTCACAGATAACTGCAAACCTCGTATGGAGGTCACTGCTGCAGATAAGCTATGTGGAGTTTTACTCTTTACCCGTATTGCCTCACAGTTTTCTCTTTAGGTTATTTACCAAAAGGTGTTCATGTTGACTCTTACGGTCTACCAATGAAGAATTCCTAAATACTGAGATAACACCCTGAAAATATGTACAAGACTGAAGGTCCTAATATCCATGAAAAGAGTGAAGGGAGACAAGGATGTTAATGTAATATCGTCCTAGTTTTCAATGTATGTCTTGAAACAACTTCCCCTATATATATCAAAATGGCCAAAGTAGCCAATGAGTATGAGATATTCGCAAATATCTCGTACCGAACTGCAATCCTTGTATTGAGCTCATTGCTGCAGAGAAGATATCAGGAGGTTTACCCTTTACATGTATAACTGCAGAGTTTTCGCTTTAGGTTATTTGACAAAATGGTTTTATGTGGATTCCTATAGCCTACTTTTGAAGAAACCGTAAATATTAAGATAACCTTCTGGAAATTTGTAGAAGATTACAAATCATATTATCCATGAAGAGAGTCAAGGGAAGCAATGCTGCTAATGTCATATCTTCCTAGTGTTCAATGTATATCTTGAAACACCTTCCATATTGGACAAGGGAGCAATTGAGAATGATATTTTCCAATATCTCCGAGATAACTGCAAACCTTTTGTTGAGGTATTTGCGGCAGAGAAGATTTCTGGAGGTTTGCCCTGTACTTGTTATTACTTCAGAGTTTTCCCCTTAAGTTATTTGCCCAAATCAGTTTATTCAGATTTCTATGGCCTTCAATAGGAGAAATACCGTATATTGACATATCCTTCAGGACATATGCACAAGATTGTAACTCACATTACCCATGACAAGAGTGAAGGGAAATAAAGCTGTTAATGTCGTATCTTCTCAGTGTTCAATATATGTCTTGAGATACCTTCCACTCTATCTACCTTATGGGTCAAAGGAGCAAATGAAAATGTGATATTCCCAAATACCTGCTGCATAACCGCCAACCTTGTATTGAGCTCATTGCTGAGGAAAGATGTCAGGAGGTTTACCCTTGACAAGTACTACTTCATAGTATTCTCTTCAGGTTGTTTGCCAAAATGCTTTTCTTTCGATTCGTATAACCTACAATTGAAGAAATCTGACATATTGAGATAATCTTCAGGAAATACGTACAAGATTGAAGTTCCTATTATCCATGAATAGAATGAAGTGAAGCAATGCTGTTAATGTCATATCTTCCTAGTGTTCGATATATGTATAGAGTGACCTTCCACTCTATCTGCCGTATTGCCTAAAGGAGCAGTGGAATATGTGATATTTGTAAATATCTCCCAGGTTACTGCAAACCTTGTATTGAACTCATTGCTGCAGATAAGCTATGAGGAGATTTAACCTTTACATGAATTACTTCAAAGTTTTCTCTCCAAGTTACTTGCCAAAAGGTGTGTATTTGGATTCCTATAGGTTGCAAATGAAGAACTCCTAAATATAGAGAGTCCCTCCAAGAAATATATACAAGAAGGAAGCTCATATCAGTCACGAAGTGAGTGAATTTAAACAATGCTGTCAATACAATATCTTCCTTGCGTTCAACATCGTTCCTGAGATTCCTTCTATAAAAGCTACCCTATAGGCGAATGGAACAATTGAGAATGAGATATTAACAAAAATTTCACAGATAACGGCAAACCTCATATGGAGGTCATTGCCGCAGCTAAGCTATGTGGAGGTTTACCATTTACCTGTATTACCTCACAGTTTTCTCTTTAGGTAATTTGCCCAAAGGTCTTCATGTTGACACTTACGGTCTACAAATGAAGAATTCCTAAATACTGAGATTACATCCAGGAAATATGTACAAGATTGAAGGTCCTAATACCCTTGAAGAGAGTGAAGGGAAACAAGGATGTTAATATAATATCGTCTTAGTTTTCAATGTATGTCTTGAAAAAACTTCCCCTATATCTATCAAAAAGGCCAAAGTAGCCAATGAGTATGAGATATTCGCAAATATCTCCTACCTAACTGCAATCCTTGTATTGAGCTCATTGCTGCAGAGAAGATATCAGGAGGTTTGCCCTTTACATGTATAACTGCAGAGTTTTCGCTTTAGGTTATTTGACAAAATGATTTATTTGCATTCCAATAGAGTACTATTGAAGAAACCTTAAATATTGAGAAAACCTTCTTTAAATTTGTAGAAAATTACAAATCATATTATCCATGAAGAGAGTTAAGGGAAGCAATGCTGCTAATGTCATACATTCCTAGTGTTCAATGTATATCTTGAAACACCATCCAGTATTTCTCCCATACTGGCCAAGGGAGCAATTGAGAATGTGACATTTTGCAATATCTCTGAGATAACGGCAAACCTTTTGTTGAGATATTTGCTGCAGAGAAGATTTCTGGAGGTTTGCCCTGTACTTGTATTACTTCAAAGTTTTCCCCTTAAGTTATTTGCCAAAATGAGTTTTTTCGGAATACTATGGCCTTCAATACGAGAAATACCGTATATTGACATAACCTTCAGGACATATGCACAAGATTGTAACTCCTATTCCCCATGAAAAGAGTGAAGGGAAACAAAGCTGTTAATATCGTATCTTCCTAGTGTTCAATATATGTCCTGAGATACCTTCCACTCTATCTACCTTAGTAGGCAAAGGAGCAATTGAAAATGTAATATTCCCAGATATCTACTACGTAACTCTAAACCTTGTATTGAACTCATTGCTTTAGATATGAGGTCAGGAAGTTTAACATTGACATGTATTACTTCGGAATATTTTCTTTAGGTTGTTTGCCGAAATGTTTTTCTTTGGATTCCTATAGCCTACAATTGCAGAAATCTGATATATTGAGATAACATTGAGGAAACATGTACAAGACTGAAGGTCGTGTTATCCTTGAAGAGAGTGAAGGCATACAATGCTGTTAATGTCCTATCTTCCTAGTGTTCAATATATGTCTTGAGAGAACTTCCACTATCTCAGCCATATTGGAAAAAGGAAAAATTGAGAATATGATATTCCCAAATGTCTCCTATTAACTGCTAACCTTGTATTGAGCTCATTGCTGAAAGAAAGATGTCAGGACGTTTACCCTTGACACGTATTACTTCATAGAATTCTCTTCAGGTTGTTTGCCAAAATGTTTTTCTTTCGATTCGTATAGCCTACAATTGAAGGAATCTGACATATTGAGATAATCTTCAGGAAATACGTACAAGATTCAAGTTTATATTATCCATGAAGAGAATAACAGGAAGCAATGCTGTTAATGTAATATCTTCCTAGAGTTCGATATATGTATAGAGTTACCGTCCACTATATCTGCCATATTGGGTCATGGAGCAGTGGAGTATGTGATATTTGCAAATATCTCCCAGGTTACTGCAAACCTTGTATTGAACTCATTGCTGCGGATAAGCTATGAGAAGATTTACCCTTTACATAAATTACCTCATTATTTTCTCTTCAAGTTACTTGCCAAAATGTGTGTATTTGGAATCCTATAGGCTCCAAATGAAGAACTCGTAAATATGGAGAGACCCTCCAAGAAATATGTACAAGAATGAAGCTCATATCAGCCACGAAATGAGTGAATTTAAACAATGATGTTAATATAATATCTTCCTTGTGTTCAATATCTTTCCTGAGATGCCTTCTATGAAAGCTACCCTTTAGGCCAATGGAACAATTGAGAATGAGATATTAACAAAAATTTCACAGATAACTGCAAACCTCTTATGGAGGTCACTGCTGCAGATAAGCTATGTGGAGTTTTACTCTTTACCCGTATTGCCTCACAGTTTTCTCTTTAGGTTATTTACCAAAAGGTGTTCATGTTGACTCTTACGGTCTACCAATGAAGAATTCCTAAATACTGAGATAACACCCTGAAAATATGTACAAGACTGAAGGTCCTAATATCCATGAAAAGAGTGAAGGGAGACAAGGATGTTAATGTAATATCGTCCTAGTTTTCAATGTATGTCTTGAAACAACTTCCCCTATATATATCAAAATGGCCAAAGTAGCCAATGAGTATGAGATATTCGCAAATATCTCGTACCGAACTGCAATCCTTGTATTGAGCTCATTGCTGCAGAGAAGATATCAGGAGGTTTACCCTTTACATGTATAACTGCAGAGTTTTCGCTTTAGGTTATTTGACAAAATGGTTTTATGTGGATTCCTATAGCCTACTTTTGAAGAAACCGTAAATATTAAGATAACCTTCTGGAAATTTGTAGAAGATTACAAATCATATTATCCATGAAGAGAGTCAAGGGAAGCAATGCTGCTAATGTCATATCTTCCTAGTGTTCAATGTATATCTTGAAACACCTTCCATATTGGACAAGGGAGCAATTGAGAATGATATTTTCCAATATCTCCGAGATAACTGCAAACCTTTTGTTGAGGTATTTGCGGCAGAGAAGATTTCTGGAGGTTTGCCCTGTACTTGTTATTACTTCAGAGTTTTCCCCTTAAGTTATTTGCCCAAATCAGTTTATTCAGATTTCTATGGCCTTCAATAGGAGAAATACCGTATATTGACATATCCTTCAGGACATATGCACAAGATTGTAACTCACATTACCCATGACAAGAGTGAAGGGAAATAAAGCTGTTAATGTCGTATCTTCTCAGTGTTCAATATATGTCTTGAGATACCTTCCACTCTATCTACCTTATGGGTCAAAGGAGCAAATGAAAATGTGATATTCCCAAATACCTGCTGCATAACCGCCAACCTTGTATTGAGCTCATTGCTGAGGAAAGATGTCAGGAGGTTTACCCTTGACAAGTACTACTTCATAGTATTCTCTTCAGGTTGTTTGCCAAAATGCTTTTCTTTCGATTCGTATAACCTACAATTGAAGAAATCTGACATATTGAGATAATCTTCAGGAAATACGTACAAGATTGAAGTTCCTATTATCCATGAATAGAATGAAGTGAAGCAATGCTGTTAAGGTCATATCTTCCTAGTGTTCGATATATGTATAGAGTGACCTTCCACTCTATCTGCCGTATTGCCTAAAGGAGCAGTGGAATATGTGATATTTGTAAATATCTCCCAGGTTACTGCAAACCTTGTATTGAACTCATTGCTGCAGATAAGCTATGAGGAGATTTAACCTTTACATGAATTACTTCAAAGTTTTCTCTCCAAGTTACTTGCCAAAAGGTGTGTATTTGGATTCCTATAGGTTGCAAATGAAGAACTCCTAAATATAGAGAGTCCCTCCAAGAAATATATACAAGAAGGAAGCTCATATCAGTCACGAAGTGAGTGAATTTAAACAATGCTGTCAATACAATATCTTCCTTGCGTTCAACATCGTTCCTGAGATTCCTTCTATAAAAGCTACCCTATAGGCGAATGGAACAATTGAGAATGAGATATTAACAAAAATTTCACAGATAACGGCAAACCTCATATGGAGGTCATTGCCGCAGCTAAGCTATGTGGAGGTTTACCATTTACCTGTATTACCTCACAGTTTTCTCTTTAGGTAATTTGCCCAAAGGTCTTCATGTTGACACTTACGGTCTACAAATGAAGAATTCCTAAATACTGAGATTACATCCAGGAAATATGTACAAGATTGAAGGTCCTAATACCCTTGAAGAGAGTGAAGGGAAACAAGGATGTTAATATAATATCGTCTTAGTTTTCAATGTATGTCTTGAAAAAACTTCCCCTATATCTAACAAAAAGGCCAAAGTAGCCAATGAGTATGAGATATTCGCAAATATCTCCTACCTAACTGCAATCCTTGTATTGAGCTCATTGCTGCAGAGAAGATATCAGGAGGTTTGCCCTTTACATGTATAACTGCAGAGTTTTCGCTTTAGGTTATTTGACAAAATGATTTATTTGCATTCCAATAGAGTACTATTGAAGAAACCTTAAATATTGAGAAAACCTTCTTTAAATTTGTAGAAAATTACAAATCATATTATCCATGAAGAGAGTTAAGGGAAGCAATGCTGCTAATGTCATACATTCCTAGTGTTCAATGTATATCTTGAAACACCATCCAGTATTTCTCCCATACTGGCCAAGGGAGCAATTGAGAATGTGACATTTTGCAATATCTCTGAGATAACGGCAAACCTTTTGTTGAGATATTTGCTGCAGAGGAGATTTCTGGAGGTTTGCCCTGTACTTGTATTACTTCAAAGTTTTCCCCTTAAGTTATTTGCCAAAATGAGTTTTTTCGGATTACTATGGCCTTCAATACGAGAAATACCGTATATTGACATAACCTTCAGGACATATGCACAAGATTGTAACTCCTATTCCCCATGAAAAGAGTGAAGGGAAACAAAGCTGTTAATATCGTATCTTCCTAGTGTTCAATATATGTCCTGAGATACCTTCCACTCTATCTACCTTAGTAGGCAAAGGAGCAATTGAAAATGTAATATTCCCAGATATCTACTACGTAACTCTAAACCTTGTATTGAACTCATTGCTTTAGATATGAGGTCAGGAAGTTTAACATTGACATGTATTACTTCGGAATATTTTCTTTAGGTTGTTTGCCGAAATGTTTTTCTTTGGATTCCTATAGCCTACAATTGCAGAAATCTGATATATTGAGATAACATTGAGGAAACATGTACAAGACTGAAGGTCGTGTTATCCTTGAAGAGAGTGAAGGCATACAATGCTGTTAATGTCCTATCTTCCTAGTGTTCAATATATGTCTTGAGAGAACTTCCACTATCTCAGCCATATTGGAAAAAGGAAAAATTGAGAATATGATATTCCCAAATGTCTCCTATTAACTGCTAACCTTGTATTGAGCTCATTGCTGAAAGAAAGATGTCAGGACGTTTACCCTTGACACGTATTACTTCATAGAATTCTCTTCAGGTTGTTTGCCAAAATGTTTTTCTTTCGATTCGTATAGCCTACAATTGAAGGAATCTGACATATTGAGATAATCTTCAGGAAATACGTACAAGATTCAAGTTTATATTATCCATGAAGAGAATAACAGGAAGCAATGCTGTTAATGTAATATCTTCCTAGAGTTCGATATATGTATAGAGTTACCGTCCACTATATCTGCCATATTGGGTCATGGAGCAGTGGAGTATGTGATATTTGCAAATATCTCCCAGGTTACTGCAAACCTTGTATTGAACTCATTGCTGCGGATAAGCTATGAGAAGATTTACCCTTTACATAAATTACCTCATTATTTTCTCTTCAAGTTACTTGCCAAAATGTGTGTATTTGGAATCCTATAGGCTCCAAATGAAGAACTCGTAAATATGGAGAGACCCTCCAAGAAATATGTACAAGAATGAAGCTCATATCAGCCACGAAATGAGTGAATTTAAACAATGATGTTAATATAATATCTTCCTTGTGTTCAATATCTTTCCTGAGATGCCTTCTATGAAAGCTACCCTTTAGGCCAATGGAACAATTGAGAATGAGATATTAACAAAAATTTCACAGATAACTGCAAACCTCTTATGGAGGTCACTGCTGCAGATAAGCTATGTGGAGTTTTACTCTTTACCCGTATTGCCTCACAGTTTTCTCTTTAGGTTATTTACCAAAAGGTGTTCATGTTGACTCTTACGGTCTACCAATGAAGAATTCCTAAATACTGAGATAACACCCTGAAAATATGTACAAGACTGAAGGTCCTAATATCCATGAAAAGAGTGAAGGGAAACAAGGATGTTAATGTAATATCGTCCTAGTTTTCAATGTATGTCTTGAAACAACTTCCCCTATATATATCAAAATGGCCAAAGTAGCCAATGAGTATGAGATATTCGCAAATATCTCCTACCGAACTGCAATCCTTGTATTGAGCTCATTGCTGCAGAGAAGATATCAGGAGGTTTACCCTTTACATGTATAACTGCAGAGTTTTCGCTTTAGGTTATTTGACAAAATGGTTTTATGTGGATTCCTATAGCCTACTTTTGAAGAAACCGTAAATATTAAGATAACCTTCTGGAAATTTGTAGAAGATTACAAATCATATTATCCATGAAGAGAGTCAAGGGAAGCAATGCTGCTAATGTCATATCTTCCTAGTGTTCAATGTATATCTTGAAACACCTTCCATATTGGACAAGGGAGCAATTGAGAATGATATTTTCCAATATCTCCGAGATAACTGCAAACCTTTTGTTGAGGTATTTGCGGCAGAGAAGATTTCTGGAGGTTTGCCCTGTACTTGTTATTACTTCAGAGTTTTCCCCTTAAGTTATTTGCCCAAATCAGTTTATTCAGATTTCTATGGCCTTCAATAGGAGAAATACCGTATATTGACATATCCTTCAGGACATATGCACAAGATTGTAACTCACATTACCCATGACAAGAGTGAAGGGAAATAAAGCTGTTAATGTCGTATCTTCTCAGTGTTCAATATATGTCTTGAGATACCTTCCACTCTATCTACCTTATGGGTCAAAGGAGCAAATGAAAATGTGATATTCCCAAATACCTGCTGCATAACCGCCAACCTTGTATTGAGCTCATTGCTGAGGAAAGATGTCAGGAGGTTTACCCTTGACAAGTACTACTTCATAGTATTCTCTTCAGGTTGTTTGCCAAAATGCTTTTCTTTCGATTCGTATAACCTACAATTGAAGAAATCTGACATATTGAGATAATCTTCAGGAAATACGTACAAGATTGAAGTTCCTATTATCCATGAATAGAATGAAGTGAAGCAATGCTGTTAAGGTCATATCTTCCTAGTGTTCGATATATGTATAGAGTGACCTTCCACTCTATCTGCCGTATTGCCTAAAGGAGCAGTGGAATATGTGATATTTGTAAATATCTCCCAGGTTACTGCAAACCTTGTATTGAACTCATTGCTGCAGATAAGCTATGAGGAGATTTAACCTTTACATGAATTACTTCAAAGTTTTCTCTCCAAGTTACTTGCCAAAAGGTGTGTATTTGGATTCCTATAGGTTGCAAATGAAGAACTCCTAAATATAGAGAGTCCCTCCAAGAAATATATACAAGAAGGAAGCTCATATCAGTCACGAAGTGAGTGAATTTAAACAATGCTGTCAATACAATATCTTCCTTGCGTTCAACATCGTTCCTGAGATTCCTTCTATAAAAGCTACCCTATAGGCGAATGGAACAATTGAGAATGAGATATTAACAAAAATTTCACAGATAACGGCAAACCTCATATGGAGGTCATTGCCGCAGCTAAGCTATGTGGAGGTTTACCATTTACCTGTATTACCTCACAGTTTTCTCTTTAGGTAATTTGCCCAAAGGTCTTCATGTTGACACTTACGGTCTACAAATGAAGAATTCCTAAATACTGAGATTACATCCAGGAAATATGTACAAGATTGAAGGTCCTAATACCCTTGAAGAGAGTGAAGGGAAACAAGGATGTTAATATAATATCGTCTTAGTTTTCAATGTATGTCTTGAAAAAACTTCCCCTATATCTAACAAAAAGGCCAAAGTAGCCAATGAGTATGAGATATTCGCAAATATCTCCTACCTAACTGCAATCCTTGTATTGAGCTCATTGCTGCAGAGAAGATATCAGGAGGTTTGCCCTTTACATGTATAACTGCAGAGTTTTCGCTTTAGGTTATTTGACAAAATGATTTATTTGCATTCCAATAGAGTACTATTGAAGAAACCTTAAATATTGAGAAAACCTTCTTTAAATTTGTAGAAAATTACAAATCATATTATCCATGAAGAGAGTTAAGGGAAGCAATGCTGCTAATGTCATACATTCCTAGTGTTCAATGTATATCTTGAAACACCATCCAGTATTTCTCCCATACTGGCCAAGGGAGCAATTGAGAATGTGACATTTTGCAATATCTCTGAGATAACGGCAAACCTTTTGTTGAGATATTTGCTGCAGAGGAGATTTCTGGAGGTTTGCCCTGTACTTGTATTACTTCAAAGTTTTCCCCTTAAGTTATTTGCCAAAATGAGTTTTTTCGGATTACTATGGCCTTCAATACGAGAAATACCGTATATTGACATAACCTTCAGGACATATGCACAAGATTGTAACTCCTATTCCCCATGAAAAGAGTGAAGGGAAACAAAGCTGTTAATATCGTATCTTCCTAGTGTTCAATATATGTCCTGAGATACCTTCCACTCTATCTACCTTAGTAGGCAAAGGAGCAATTGAAAATGTAATATTCCCAGATATCTACTACGTAACTCTAAACCTTGTATTGAACTCATTGCTTTAGATATGAGGTCAGGAAGTTTAACATTGACATGTATTACTTCGGAATATTTTCTTTAGGTTGTTTGCCGAAATGTTTTTCTTTGGATTCCTATAGCCTACAATTGCAGAAATCTGATATATTGAGATAACATTGAGGAAACATGTACAAGACTGAAGGTCGTGTTATCCTTGAAGAGAGTGAAGGCATACAATGCTGTTAATGTCCTATCTTCCTAGTGTTCAATATATGTCTTGAGAGAACTTCCACTATCTCAGCCATATTGGAAAAAGGAAAAATTGAGAATATGATATTCCCAAATGTCTCCTATTAACTGCTAACCTTGTATTGAGCTCATTGCTGAAAGAAAGATGTCAGGACGTTTACCCTTGACACGTATTACTTCATAGAATTCTCTTCAGGTTGTTTGCCAAAATGTTTTTCTTTCGATTCGTATAGCCTACAATTGAAGGAATCTGACATATTGAGATAATCTTCAGGAAATACGTACAAGATTCAAGTTTATATTATCCATGAAGAGAATAACAGGAAGCAATGCTGTTAATGTAATATCTTCCTAGAGTTCGATATATGTATAGAGTTACCGTCCACTATATCTGCCATATTGGGTCATGGAGCAGTGGAGTATGTGATATTTGCAAATATCTCCCAGGTTACTGCAAACCTTGTATTGAACTCATTGCTGCGGATAAGCTATGAGAAGATTTACCCTTTACATAAATTACCTCATTATTTTCTCTTCAAGTTACTTGCCAAAATGTGTGTATTTGGAATCCTATAGGCTCCAAATGAAGAACTCGTAAATATGGAGAGACCCTCCAAGAAATATGTACAAGAATGAAGCTCATATCAGCCACGAAATGAGTGAATTTAAACAATGATGTTAATATAATATCTTCCTTGTGTTCAATATCTTTCCTGAGATGCCTTCTATGAAAGCTACCCTTTAGGCCAATGGAACAATTGAGAATGAGATATTAACAAAAATTTCACAGATAACTGCAAACCTCTTATGGAGGTCACTGCTGCAGATAAGCTATGTGGAGTTTTACTCTTTACCCGTATTGCCTCACAGTTTTCTCTTTAGGTTATTTACCAAAAGGTGTTCATGTTGACTCTTACGGTCTACCAATGAAGAATTCCTAAATACTGAGATAACACCCTGAAAATATGTACAAGACTGAAGGTCCTAATATCCATGAAAAGAGTGAAGGGAAACAAGGATGTTAATGTAATATCGTCCTAGTTTTCAATGTATGTCTTGAAACAACTTCCCCTATATATATCAAAATGGCCAAAGTAGCCAATGAGTATGAGATATTCGCAAATATCTCCTACCGAACTGCAATCCTTGTATTGAGCTCATTGCTGCAGAGAAGATATCAGGAGGTTTACCCTTTACATGTATAACTGCAGAGTTTTCGCTTTAGGTTATTTGACAAAATGGTTTTATGTGGATTCCTATAGCCTACTTTTGAAGAAACCGTAAATATTAAGATAACCTTCTGGAAATTTGTAGAAGATTACAAATCATATTATCCATGAAGAGAGTCAAGGGAAGCAATGCTGCTAATGTCATATCTTCCTAGTGTTCAATGTATATCTTGAAACACCTTCCATATTGGACAAGGGAGCAATTGAGAATGATATTTTCCAATATCTCCGAGATAACTGCAAACCTTTTGTTGAGGTATTTGCGGCAGAGAAGATTTCTGGAGGTTTGCCCTGTACTTGTTATTACTTCAGAGTTTTCCCCTTAAGTTATTTGCCCAAATCAGTTTATTCAGATTTCTATGGCCTTCAATAGGAGAAATACCGTATATTGACATATCCTTCAGGACATATGCACAAGATTGTAACTCACATTACCCATGACAAGAGTGAAGGGAAATAAAGCTGTTAATGTCGTATCTTCTCAGTGTTCAATATATGTCTTGAGATACCTTCCACTCTATCTACCTTATGGGTCAAAGGAGCAAATGAAAATGTGATATTCCCAAATACCTGCTGCATAACCGCCAACCTTGTATTGAGCTCATTGCTGAGGAAAGATGTCAGGAGGTTTACCCTTGACAAGTACTACTTCATAGTATTCTCTTCAGGTTGTTTGCCAAAATGCTTTTCTTTCGATTCGTATAACCTACAATTGAAGAAATCTGACATATTGAGATAATCTTCAGGAAATACGTACAAGATTGAAGTTCCTATTATCCATGAATAGAATGAAGTGAAGCAATGCTGTTAATGTCATATCTTCCTAGTGTTCGATATATGTATAGAGTGACCTTCCACTCTATCTGCCGTATTGCCTAAAGGAGCAGTGGAATATGTGATATTTGTAAATATCTCCCAGGTTACTGCAAACCTTGTATTGAACTCATTGCTGCAGATAAGCTATGAGGAGATTTAACCTTTACATGAATTACTTCAAAGTTTTCTCTCTAAGTTACTTGCCAAAAGGTGTGTATTTGGATTCCTATAGGTTGCAAATGAAGAACTCCTAAATATAGAGAGTCCCTCCAAGAAATATATACAAGAAGGAAGCTCATATCAGTCACGAAGTGAGTGAATTTAAACAATGCTGTCAATACAATATCTTCCTTGCGTTCAACATCGTTCCTGAGATTCCTTCTATAAAAGCTACCCTATAGGCGAATGGAACAATTGAGAATGAGATATTAACAAAAATTTCACAGATAACGGCAAACCTCATATGGAGGTCATTGCCGCAGCTAAGCTATGTGGAGGTTTACCATTTACCTGTATTACCTCACAGTTTTCTCTTTAGGTAATTTGCCCAAAGGTCTTCATGTTGACACTTACGGTCTACAAATGAAGAATTCCTAAATACTGAGATTACATCCAGGAAATATGTACAAGATTGAAGGTCCTAATACCCTTGAAGAGAGTGAAGGGAAACAAGGATGTTAATATAATATCGTCTTAGTTTTCAATGTATGTCTTGAAAAAACTTCCCCTATATCTATCAAAAAGGCCAAAGTAGCCAATGAGTATGAGATATTCGCAAATATCTCCTACCTAACTGCAATCCTTGTATTGAGCTCATTGCTGCAGAGAAGATATCAGGAGGTTTGCCCTTTACATGTATAACTGCAGAGTTTTCGCTTTAGGTTATTTGACAAAATGATTTATTTGCATTCCAATAGAGTACTATTGAAGAAACCGTAAATATTGAGAAAACCTTCTTTAAATTTGTAGAAAATTACAAATCATATTATCCATGAAGAGAGTTAAGGGAAGCAATGCTGCTAATGTCATACATTCCTATTGTTCAATGTATATCTTGAAACACCATCCAGTATTTCTCCCATACTGGCCAAGGGAGCAATTGAGAATGTGACATTTTGCAATATCTCTGAGATAACGGCAAACCTTTTGTTGAGATATTTGCTGCAGAGGAGATTTCTGGAGGTTTGCCCTGTACTTGTATTACTTCAAAGTTTTCCCCTTAAGTTATTTGCCAAAATGAGTTTTTTCGGATTACTATGGCCTTCAATACGAGAAATACCGTATATTGACATAACCTTCAGGACATATGCACAAGATTGTAACTCCTATTCCCCATGAAAAGAGTGAAGGGAAACAAAGCTGTTAATATCGTATCTTCCTAGTGTTCAATATATGTCCTGAGATACCTTCCACTCTATCTACCTTAGTAGGCAAAGGAGCAATTGAAAATGTAATATTCCCAGATATCTACTACGTAACTCTAAACCTTGTATTGAACTCATTGCTTTAGATATGAGGTCAGGAAGTTTAACATTGACATGTATTACTTCGGAATATTTTCTTTAGGTTGTTTGCCGAAATGTTTTTCTTTGGATTCCTATAGCCTACAATTGCAGAAATCTGATATATTGAGATAACATTGAGGAAACATGTACAAGACTGAAGGTCGTGTTATCCTTGAAGAGAGTGAAGGCATACAATGCTGTTAATGTCCTATCTTCCTAGTGTTCAATATATGTCTTGAGAGAACTTCCACTATCTCAGCCATATTGGAAAAAGGAAAAATTGAGAATATGATATTCCCAAATGTCTCCTATTAACTGCTAACCTTGTATTGAGCTCATTGCTGAAAGAAAGATGTCAGGACGTTTACCCTTGACACGTATTACTTCATAGAATTCTCTTCAGGTTGTTTGCCAAAATGTTTTTCTTTCGATTCGTATAGCCTACAATTGAAGGAATCTGACATATTGAGATAATCTTCAGGAAATACGTAGAAGATTCAAGTTTATATTATCCATGAAGAGAATAACAGGAAGCAATGCTGTTAATGTAATATCTTCCTAGAGTTCGATATATGTATAGAGTTACCGTCCACTATATCTGCCATATTGGGTCATGGAGCAGTGGAGTATGTGATATTTGCAAATATCTCCCAGGTTACTGCAAACCTTGTATTGAACTCATTGCTGCGGATAAGCTATGAGAAGATTTACCCTTTACATAAATTACCTCATTATTTTCTCTTCAAGTTACTTGCCAAAATGTGTGTATTTGGAATCCTATAGGCTCCAAATGAAGAACTCGTAAATATGGAGAGACCCTCCAAGAAATATGTACAAGAATGAAGCTCATATCAGCCACGAAATGAGTGAATTTAAACAATGATGTTAATATAATATCTTCCTTGTGTTCAATATCTTTCCTGAGATGCCTTCTATGAAAGCTACCCTTTAGGCCAATGGAACAATTGAGAATGAGATATTAACAAAAATTTCACAGATAACTGCAAACCTCTTATGGAGGTCACTGCTGCAGATAAGCTATGTGGAGTTTTACTCTTTACCCGTATTGCCTCACAGTTTTCTCTTTAGGTTATTTACCAAAAGGTGTTCATGTTGACTCTTACGGTCTACCAATGAAGAATTCCTAAATACTGAGATAACACCCTGAAAATATGTACAAGACTGAAGGTCCTAATATCCATGAAAAGAGTGAAGGGAGACAAGGATGTTAATGTAATATCGTCCTAGTTTTCAATGTATGTCTTGAAACAACTTCCCCTATATATATCAAAATGGCCAAAGTAGCCAATGAGTATGAGATATTCGCAAATATCTCCTACCGAACTGCAATCCTTGTATTGAGCTCATTGCTGCAGAGAAGATATCAGGAGGTTTACCCTTTACATGTATAACTGCAGAGTTTTCGCTTTAGGTTATTTGACAAAATGGTTTTATGTGGATTCCTATAGCCTACTTTTGAAGAAACCGTAAATATTAAGATAACCTTCTGGAAATTTGTAGAAGATTACAAATCATATTATCCATGAAGAGAGTCAAGGGAAGCAATGCTGCTAATGTCATATCTTCCTAGTGTTCAATGTATATCTTGAAACACCTTCCATATTGGACAAGGGAGCAATTGAGAATGATATTTTCCAATATCTCCGAGATAACTGCAAACCTTTTGTTGAGGTATTTGCGGCAGAGAAGATTTCTGGAGGTTTGCCCTGTACTTGTTATTACTTCAGAGTTTTCCCCTTAAGTTATTTGCCCAAATCAGTTTATTCAGATTTCTATGGCCTTCAATAGGAGAAATACCGTATATTGACATATCCTTCAGGACATATGCACAAGATTGTAACTCACATTACCCATGACAAGAGTGAAGGGAAATAAAGCTGTTAATGTCGTATCTTCTCAGTGTTCAATATATGTCTTGAGATACCTTCCACTCTATCTACCTTATGGGTCAAAGGAGCAAATGAAAATGTGATATTCCCAAATACCTGCTGCATAACCGCCAACCTTGTATTGAGCTCATTGCTGAGGAAAGATGTCAGGAGGTTTACCCTTGACAAGTACTACTTCATAGTATTCTCTTCAGGTTGTTTGCCAAAATGCTTTTCTTTCGATTCGTATAACCTACAATTGAAGAAATCTGACATATTGAGATAATCTTCAGGAAATACGTACAAGATTGAAGTTCCTATTATCCATGAATAGAATGAAGTGAAGCAATGCTGTTAAGGTCATATCTTCCTAGTGTTCGATATATGTATAGAGTGACCTTCCACTCTATCTGCCGTATTGCCTAAAGGAGCAGTGGAATATGTGATATTTGTAAATATCTCCCAGGTTACTGCAAACCTTGTATTGAACTCATTGCTGCAGATAAGCTATGAGGAGATTTAACCTTTACATGAATTACTTCAAAGTTTTCTCTCCAAGTTACTTGCCAAAAGGTGTGTATTTGGATTCCTATAGGTTGCAAATGAAGAACTCCTAAATATAGAGAGTCCCTCCAAGAAATATATACAAGAAGGAAGCTCATATCAGTCACGAAGTGAGTGAATTTAAACAATGCTGTCAATACAATATCTTCCTTGCGTTCAACATCGTTCCTGAGATTCCTTCTATAAAAGCTACCCTATAGGCGAATGGAACAATTGAGAATGAGATATTAACAAAAATTTCACAGATAACGGCAAACCTCATATGGAGGTCATTGCCGCAGCTAAGCTATGTGGAGGTTTACCATTTACCTGTATTACCTCACAGTTTTCTCTTTAGGTAATTTGCCCAAAGGTCTTCATGTTGACACTTACGGTCTACAAATTAAGAATTCCTAAATACTGAGATTACATCCAGGAAATATGTACAAGATTGAAGGTCCTAATACCCTTGAAGAGAGTGAAGGGAAACAAGGATGTTAATATAATATCGTCTTAGTTTTCAATGTATGTCTTGAAAAAACTTCCCCTATATCTATCAAAAAGGCCAAAGTAGCCAATGAGTATGAGATATTCGCAAATATCTCCTACCTAACTGCAATCCTTGTATTGAGCTCATTGCTGCAGAGAAGATATCAGGAGGTTTGCCCTTTACATGTATAACTGCAGAGTTTTCGCTTTAGGTTATTTGACAAAATGATTTATTTGCATTCCAATAGAGTACTATTGAAGAAACCTTAAATATTGAGAAAACCTTCTTTAAATTTGTAGAAAATTACAAATCATATTATCCATGAAGAGAGTTAAGGGAAGCAATGCTGCTAATGTCATACATTCCTAGTGTTCAATGTATATCTTGAAACACCATCCAGTATTTCTCCCATACTGGCCAAGGGAGCAATTGAGAATGTGACATTTTGCAATATCTCTGAGATAACGGCAAACCTTTTGTTGAGATATTTGCTGCAGAGGAGATTTCTGGAGGTTTGCCCTGTACTTGTATTACTTCAAAGTTTTCCCCTTAAGTTATTTGCCAAAATGAGTTTTTTCGGATTACTATGGCCTTCAATACGAGAAATACCGTATATTGACATAACCTTCAGGACATATGCACAAGATTGTAACTCCTATTCCCCATGAAAAGAGTGAAGGGAAACAAAGCTGTTAATATCGTATCTTCCTAGTGTTCAATATATGTCCTGAGATACCTTCCACTCTATCTACCTTAGTAGGCAAAGGAGCAATTGAAAATGTAATATTCCCAGATATCTACTACGTAACTCTAAACCTTGTATTGAACTCATTGCTTTAGATATGAGGTCAGGAAGTTTAACATTGACATGTATTACTTCGGAATATTTTCTTTAGGTTGTTTGCCGAAATGTTTTTCTTTGGATTCCTATAGCCTACAATTGCAGAAATCTGATATATTGAGATAACATTGAGGAAACATGTACAAGACTGAAGGTCGTGTTATCCTTGAAGAGAGTGAAGGCATACAATGCTGTTAATGTCCTATCTTCCTAGTGTTCAATATATGTCTTGAGAGAACTTCCACTATCTCAGCCATATTGGAAAAAGGAAAAATTGAGAATATGATATTCCCAAATGTCTCCTATTAACTGCTAACCTTGTATTGAGCTCATTGCTGAAAGAAAGATGTCAGGACGTTTACCCTTGACACGTATTACTTCATAGAATTCTCTTCAGGTTGTTTGCCAAAATGTTTTTCTTTCGATTCGTATAGCCTACAATTGAAGGAATCTGACATATTGAGATAATCTTCAGGAAATACGTACAAGATTCAAGTTTATATTATCCATGAAGAGAATAACAGGAAGCAATGCTGTTAATGTAATATCTTCCTAGAGTTCGATATATGTATAGAGTTACCGTCCACTATATCTGCCATATTGGGTCATGGAGCAGTGGAGTATGTGATATTTGCAAATATCTCCCAGGTTACTGCAAACCTTGTATTGAACTCATTGCTGCGGATAAGCTATGAGAAGATTTACCCTTTACATAAATTACCTCATTATTTTCTCTTCAAGTTACTTGCCAAAATGTGTGTATTTGGAATCCTATAGGCTCCAAATGAAGAACTCGTAAATATGGAGAGACCCTCCAAGAAATATGTACAAGAATGAAGCTCATATCAGCCACGAAATGAGTGAATTTAAACAATGATGTTAATATAATATCTTCCTTGTGTTCAATATCTTTCCTGAGATGCCTTCTATGAAAGCTACCCTTTAGGCCAATGGAACAATTGAGAATGAGATATTAACAAAAATTTCACAGATAACTGCAAACCTCTTATGGAGGTCACTGCTGCAGATAAGCTATGTGGAGTTTTACTCTTTACCCGTATTGCCTCACAGTTTTCTCTTTAGGTTATTTACCAAAAGGTGTTCATGTTGACTCTTACGGTCTACCAATGAAGAATTCCTAAATACTGAGATAACACCCTGAAAATATGTACAAGACTGAAGGTCCTAATATCCATGAAAAGAGTGAAGGGAGACAAGGATGTTAATGTAATATCGTCCTAGTTTTCAATGTATGTCTTGAAACAACTTCCCCTATATATATCAAAATGGCCAAAGTAGCCAATGAGTATGAGATATTCGCAAATATCTCCTACCGAACTGCAATCCTTGTATTGAGCTCATTGCTGCAGAGAAGATATCAGGAGGTTTACCCTTTACATGTATAACTGCAGAGTTTTCGCTTTAGGTTATTTGACAAAATGGTTTTATGTGGATTCCTATAGCCTACTTTTGAAGAAACCGTAAATATTAAGATAACCTTCTGGAAATTTGTAGAAGATTACAAATCATATTATCCATGAAGAGAGTCAAGGGAAGCAATGCTGCTAATGTCATATCTTCCTAGTGTTCAATGTATATCTTGAAACACCTTCCATATTGGACAAGGGAGCAATTGAGAATGATATTTTCCAATATCTCCGAGATAACTGCAAACCTTTTGTTGAGGTATTTGCGGCAGAGAAGATTTCTGGAGGTTTGCCCTGTACTTGTTATTACTTCAGAGTTTTCCCCTTAAGTTATTTGCCCAAATCAGTTTATTCAGATTTCTATGGCCTTCAATAGGAGAAATACCGTATATTGACATATCCTTCAGGACATATGCACAAGATTGTAACTCACATTACCCATGACAAGAGTGAAGGGAAATAAAGCTGTTAATGTCGTATCTTCTCAGTGTTCAATATATGTCTTGAGATACCTTCCACTCTATCTACCTTATGGGTCAAAGGAGCAAATGAAAATGTGATATTCCCAAATACCTGCTGCATAACCGCCAACCTTGTATTGAGCTCATTGCTGAGGAAAGATGTCAGGAGGTTTACCCTTGACAAGTACTACTTCATAGTATTCTCTTCAGGTTGTTTGCCAAAATGCTTTTCTTTCGATTCGTATAACCTACAATTGAAGAAATCTGACATATTGAGATAATCTTCAGGAAATACGTACAAGATTGAAGTTCCTATTATCCATGAATAGAATGAAGTGAAGCAATGCTGTTAAGGTCATATCTTCCTAGTGTTCGATATATGTATAGAGTGACCTTCCACTCTATCTGCCGTATTGCCTAAAGGAGCAGTGGAATATGTGATATTTGTAAATATCTCCCAGGTTACTGCAAACCTTGTATTGAACTCATTGCTGCAGATAAGCTATGAGGAGATTTAACCTTTACATGAATTACTTCAAAGTTTTCTCTCCAAGTTACTTGCCAAAAGGTGTGTATTTGGATTCCTATAGGTTGCAAATGAAGAACTCCTAAATATAGAGAGTCCCTCCAAGAAATATATACAAGAAGGAAGCTCATATCAGTCACGAAGTGAGTGAATTTAAACAATGCTGTCAATACAATATCTTCCTTGCGTTCAACATCGTTCCTGAGATTCCTTCTATAAAAGCTACCCTATAGGCGAATGGAACAATTGAGAATGAGATATTAACAAAAATTTCACAGATAACGGCAAACCTCATATGGAGGTCATTGCCGCAGCTAAGCTATGTGGAGGTTTACCATTTACCTGTATTACCTCACAGTTTTCTCTTTAGGTAATTTGCCCAAAGGTCTTCATGTTGACACTTACGGTCTACAAATTAAGAATTCCTAAATACTGAGATTACATCCAGGAAATATGTACAAGATTGAAGGTCCTAATACCCTTGAAGAGAGTGAAGGGAAACAAGGATGTTAATATAATATCGTCTTAGTTTTCAATGTATGTCTTGAAAAAACTTCCCCTATATCTATCAAAAAGGCCAAAGTAGCCAATGAGTATGAGATATTCGCAAATATCTCCTACCTAACTGCAATCCTTGTATTGAGCTCATTGCTGCAGAGAAGATATCAGGAGGTTTGCCCTTTACATGTATAACTGCAGAGTTTTCGCTTTAGGTTATTTGACAAAATGATTTATTTGCATTCCAATAGAGTACTATTGAAGAAACCTTAAATATTGAGAAAACCTTCTTTAAATTTGTAGAAAATTACAAATCATATTATCCATGAAGAGAGTTAAGGGAAGCAATGCTGCTAATGTCATACATTCCTAGTGTTCAATGTATATCTTGAAACACCATCCAGTATTTCTCCCATACTGGCCAAGGGAGCAATTGAGAATGTGACATTTTGCAATATCTCTGAGATAACGGCAAACCTTTTGTTGAGATATTTGCTGCAGAGGAGATTTCTGGAGGTTTGCCCTGTACTTGTATTACTTCAAAGTTTTCCCCTTAAGTTATTTGCCAAAATGAGTTTTTTCGGATTACTATGGCCTTCAATACGAGAAATACCGTATATTGACATAACCTTCAGGACATATGCACAAGATTGTAACTCCTATTCCCCATGAAAAGAGTGAAGGGAAACAAAGCTGTTAATATCGTATCTTCCTAGTGTTCAATATATGTCCTGAGATACCTTCCACTCTATCTACCTTAGTAGGCAAAGGAGCAATTGAAAATGTAATATTCCCAGATATCTACTACGTAACTCTAAACCTTGTATTGAACTCATTGCTTTAGATATGAGGTCAGGAAGTTTAACATTGACATGTATTACTTCGGAATATTTTCTTTAGGTTGTTTGCCGAAATGTTTTTCTTTGGATTCCTATAGCCTACAATTGCAGAAATCTGATATATTGAGATAACATTGAGGAAACATGTACAAGACTGAAGGTCGTGTTATCCTTGAAGAGAGTGAAGGCATACAATGCTGTTAATGTCCTATCTTCCTAGTGTTCAATATATGTCTTGAGAGAACTTCCACTATCTCAGCCATATTGGAAAAAGGAAAAATTGAGAATATGATATTCCCAAATGTCTCCTATTAACTGCTAACCTTGTATTGAGCTCATTGCTGAAAGAAAGATGTCAGGACGTTTACCCTTGACACGTATTACTTCATAGAATTCTCTTCAGGTTGTTTGCCAAAATGTTTTTCTTTCGATTCGTATAGCCTACAATTGAAGGAATCTGACATATTGAGATAATCTTCAGGAAATACGTACAAGATTCAAGTTTATATTATCCATGAAGAGAATAACAGGAAGCAATGCTGTTAATGTAATATCTTCCTAGAGTTCGATATATGTATAGAGTTACCGTCCACTATATCTGCCATATTGGGTCATGGAGCAGTGGAGTATGTGATATTTGCAAATATCTCCCAGGTTACTGCAAACCTTGTATTGAACTCATTGCTGCGGATAAGCTATGAGAAGATTTACCCTTTACATAAATTACCTCATTATTTTCTCTTCAAGTTACTTGCCAAAATGTGTGTATTTGGAATCCTATAGGCTCCAAATGAAGAACTCGTAAATATGGAGAGACCCTCCAAGAAATATGTACAAGAATGAAGCTCATATCAGCCACGAAATGAGTGAATTTAAACAATGATGTTAATATAATATCTTCCTTGTGTTCAATATCTTTCCTGAGATGCCTTCTATGAAAGCTACCCTTTAGGCCAATGGAACAATTGAGAATGAGATATTAACAAAAATTTCACAGATAACTGCAAACCTCTTATGGAGGTCACTGCTGCAGATAAGCTATGTGGAGTTTTACTCTTTACCCGTATTGCCTCACAGTTTTCTCTTTAGGTTATTTACCAAAAGGTGTTCATGTTGACTCTTACGGTCTACCAATGAAGAATTCCTAAATACTGAGATAACACCCTGAAAATATGTACAAGACTGAAGGTCCTAATATCCATGAAAAGAGTGAAGGGAGACAAGGATGTTAATGTAATATCGTCCTAGTTTTCAATGTATGTCTTGAAACAACTTCCCCTATATATATCAAAATGGCCAAAGTAGCCAATGAGTATGAGATATTCGCAAATATCTCCTACCGAACTGCAATCCTTGTATTGAGCTCATTGCTGCAGAGAAGATATCAGGAGGTTTACCCTTTACATGTATAACTGCAGAGTTTTCGCTTTAGGTTATTTGACAAAATGGTTTTATGTGGATTCCTATAGCCTACTTTTGAAGAAACCGTAAATATTAAGATAACCTTCTGGAAATTTGTAGAAGATTACAAATCATATTATCCATGAAGAGAGTCAAGGGAAGCAATGCTGCTAATGTCATATCTTCCTAGTGTTCAATGTATATCTTGAAACACCTTCCATATTGGACAAGGGAGCAATTGAGAATGATATTTTCCAATATCTCCGAGATAACTGCAAACCTTTTGTTGAGGTATTTGCGGCAGAGAAGATTTCTGGAGGTTTGCCCTGTACTTGTTATTACTTCAGAATTTTCCCCTTAAGTTATTTGCCCAAATCAGTTTATTCAGATTTCTATGGCCTTCAATAGGAGAAATACCGTATATTGACATATCCTTCAGGACATATGCACAAGATTGTAACTCACATTACCCATGACAAGAGTGAAGGGAAATAAAGCTGTTAATGTCGTATCTTCTTAGTGTTCAATATATGTCTTGAGATACCTTCCACTCTATCTACCTTATGGGTCAAAGGAGCAAATGAAAATGTGATATTCCCAAATACCTGCTGCATAACCGCCAACCTTGTATTGAGCTCATTGCTGAGGAAAGATGTCAGGAGGTTTACCCTTGACAAGTACTACTTCATAGTATTCTCTTCAGGTTGTTTGCCAAAATGCTTTTCTTTCGATTCGTATAACCTACAATTGAAGAAATCTGACATATTGAGATAATCTTCAGGAAATACGTACAAGATTGAAGTTCCTATTATCCATGAATAGAATGAAGTGAAGCAATGCTGTTAAGGTCATATCTTCCTAGTGTTCGATATATGTATAGAGTGACCTTCCACTCTATCTGCCGTATTGCCTAAAGGAGCAGTGGAATATGTGATATTTGTAAATATCTCCCAGGTTACTGCAAACCTTGTATTGAACTCATTGCTGCAGATAAGCTATGAGGAGATTTAACCTTTACATGAATTACTTCAAAGTTTTCTCTCCAAGTTACATGCCAAAAGGTGTGTATTTGGATTCCTATAGGTTGCAAATGAAGAACTCCTAAATATAGAGAGTCCCTCCAAGAAATATATACAAGAAGGAAGCTCATATCAGTCACGAAGTGAGTGAATTTAAACAATGCTGTCAATACAATATCTTCCTTGCGTTCAACATCGTTCCTGAGATTCCTTCTATAAAAGCTACCCTATAGGCGAATGGAACAATTGAGAATGAGATATTAACAAAAATTTCACAGATAACGGCAAACCTCATATGGAGGTCATTGCCGCAGCTAAGCTATGTGGAGGTTTACCATTTACCTGTATTACCTCACAGTTTTCTCTTTAGGTAATTTGCCCAAAGGTCTTCATGTTGACACTTACGGTCTACAAATGAAGAATTCCTAAATACTGAGATTACATCCAGGAAATATGTACAAGATTGAAGGTCCTAATATCCTTGAAGAGAGTGAAGGGAAACAAGGATGTTAATATAATATCGTCTTAGTTTTCAATGTATGTCTTGAAAAAACTTCCCCTATATCTATCAAAAAGGCCAAAGTAGCCAATGAGTATGAGATATTCGCAAATATCTCCTACCTAACTGCAATCCTTGTATTGAGCTCATTGCTGCAGAGAAGATATCAGGAGGTTTGCCCTTTGCATGTATAACTGCAGAGTTTTCGCTTTAGGTTATTTGACAAAATGATTTATTTGCATTCCAATAGAGTACTATTGAAGAAACCTTAAATATTGAGAAAACCTTCTTTAAATTTGTAGAAAATTACAAATCATATTATCCATGAAGAGAGTTAAGGGAAGCAATGCTGCTAATGTCATACATTCCTAGTGTTCAATGTATATCTTGAAACACCATCCAGTATTTCTCCCATACTGGCCAAGGGAGCAATTGAGAATGTGACATTTTGCAATATCTCTGAGATAACGGCAAACCTTTTGTTGAGATATTTGCTGCAGAGAAGATTTCTGGAGGTTTGCCCTGTACTTGTATTACTTCAAAGTTTTCCCCTTAAGTTATTTGCCAAAATGAGTTTTTTCGGATTACTATGGCCTTCAATACGAGAAATACCGTATATTGACATAACCTTCAGGACATATGCACAAGATTGTAACTCCTATTCCCCATGAAAAGAGTGAAGGGAAACAAAGCTGTTAATATCGTATCTTCCTAGTGTTCAATATATGTCCTGAAATACCTTCCACTCTATCTACCTTAGTAGGCAAAGGAGCAATTGAAAATGTAATATTCCCAGATATCTACTACGTAACTCTAAACCTTGTATTGAACTCATTGCTTTAGATATGAGGTCAGGAAGTTTAACATTGACATGTATTACTTCGGAATATTTTCTTTAGGTTGTTTGCCGAAATGTTTTTCTTTGGATTCCTATAGCCTACAATTGCAGAAATCTGATATATTGAGATAACATTGAGGAAACATGTACAAGACTGAAGGTCGTGTTATCCTTGAAGAGAGTGAAGGCATACAATGCTGTTAATGTCCTATCTTCCTAGTGTTCAATATATGTCTTGAGAGAACTTCCACTATCTCAGCCATATTGGAAAAAGGAAAAATTGAGAATATGATATTCCCAAATGTCTCCTATTAACTGCTAACCTTGTATTGAGCTCATTGCTGAAAGAAAGATGTCAGGACGTTTACCCTTGACACGTATTACTTCATAGAATTCTCTTCAGGTTGTTTGCCAAAATGTTTTTCTTTCGATTCGTATAGCCTACAATTGAAGGAATCTGACATATTGAGATAATCTTCAGGAAATACGTACAAGATTCAAGTTTATATTATCCATGAAGAGAATAACAGGAAGCAATGCTGTTAATGTAATATCTTCCTAGAGTTCGATATATGTATAGAGTTACCGTCCACTATATCTGCCATATTGGGTCATGGAGCAGTGGAGTATGTGATATTTGCAAATATCTCCCAGGTTACTGCAAACCTTGTATTGAACTCATTGCTGCGGATAAGCTATGAGAAGATTTACCCTTTACATAAATTACCTCATTATTTTCTCTTCAAGTTACTTGCCAAAATGTGTGTATTTGGAATCCTATAGGCTCCAAATGAAGAACTCGTAAATATGGAGAGACCCTCCAAGAAATATGTACAAGAATGAAGCTCATATCAGCCACGAAATGAGTGAATTTAAACAATGATGTTAATATAATATCTTCCTTGTGTTCAATATCTTTCCTGAGATGCCTTCTATGAAAGCTACCCTTTAGGCCAATGGAACAATTGAGAATGAGATATTAACAAAAATTTCACAGATAACTGCAAACCTCTTATGGAGGTCACTGCTGCAGATAAGCTATGTGGAGTTTTACTCTTTACCCGTATTGCCTCACAGTTTTCTCTTTAGGTTATTTACCAAAAGGTGTTCATGTTGACTCTTACGGTCTACCAATGAAGAATTCCTAAATACTGAGATAACACCCTGAAAATATGTACAAGACTGAAGGTCCTAATATCCATGAAAAGAGTGAAGGGAGACAAGGATGTTAATGTAATATCGTCCTAGTTTTCAATGTATGTCTTGAAACAACTTCCCCTATATATATCAAAATGGCCAAAGTAGCCAATGAGTATGAGATATTCGCAAATATCTCCTACCGAACTGCAATCCTTGTATTGAGCTCATTGCTGCAGAGAAGATATCAGGAGGTTTACCCTTTACATGTATAACTGCAGAGTTTTCGCTTTAGGTTATTTGACAAAATGGTTTTATGTGGATTCCTATAGCCTACTTTTGAAGAAACCGTAAATATTAAGATAACCTTCTGGAAATTTGTAGAAGATTACAAATCATATTATCCATGAAGAGAGTCAAGGGAAGCAATGCTGCTAATGTCATATCTTCCTAGTGTTCAATGTATATCTTGAAACACCTTCCATATTGGACAAGGGAGCAATTGAGAATGATATTTTCCAATATCTCCGAGATAACTGCAAACCTTTTGTTGAGGTATTTGCGGCAGAGAAGATTTCTGGAGGTTTGCCCTGTACTTGTTATTACTTCAGAATTTTCCCCTTAAGTTATTTGCCCAAATCAGTTTATTCAGATTTCTATGGCCTTCAATAGGAGAAATACCGTATATTGACATATCCTTCAGGACATATGCACAAGATTGTAACTCACATTACCCATGACAAGAGTGAAGGGAAATAAAGCTGTTAATGTCGTATCTTCTTAGTGTTCAATATATGTCTTGAGATACCTTCCACTCTATCTACCTTATGGGTCAAAGGAGCAAATGAAAATGTGATATTCCCAAATACCTGCTGCATAACCGCCAACCTTGTATTGAGCTCATTGCTGAGGAAAGATGTCAGGAGGTTTACCCTTGACAAGTACTACTTCATAGTATTCTCTTCAGGTGTTTGCCAAAATGCTTTTCTTTCGATTCGTATAACCTACAATTGAAGAAATCTGACATATTGAGATAATCTTCAGGAAATACGTACAAGATTGAAGTTCCTATTATCCATGAATAGAATGAAGTGAAGCAATGCTGTTAAGGTCATATCTTCCTAGTGTTCGATATATGTATAGAGTGACCTTCCACTCTATCTGCCGTATTGCCTAAAGGAGCAGTGGAATATGTGATATTTGTAAATATCTCCCAGGTTACTGCAAACCTTGTATTGAACTCATTGCTGCAGATAAGCTATGAGGAGATTTAACCTTTACATGAATTACTTCAAAGTTTTCTCTCCAAGTTACATGCCAAAAGGTGTGTATTTGGATTCCTATAGGTTGCAAATGAAGAACTCCTAAATATAGAGAGTCCCTCCAAGAAATATATACAAGAAGGAAGCTCATATCAGTCACGAAGTGAGTGAATTTAAACAATGCTGTCAATACAATATCTTCCTTGCGTTCAACATCGTTCCTGAGATTCCTTCTATAAAAGCTACCCTATAGGCGAATGGAACAATTGAGAATGAGATATTAACAAAAATTTCACAGATAACGGCAAACCTCATATGGAGGTCATTGCCGCAGCTAAGCTATGTGGAGGTTTACCATTTACCTGTATTACCTCACAGTTTTCTCTTTAGGTAATTTGCCCAAAGGTCTTCATGTTGACACTTACGGTCTACAAATGAAGAATTCCTAAATACTGAGATTACATCCAGGAAATATGTACAAGATTGAAGGTCCTAATATCCTTGAAGAGAGTGAAGGGAAACAAGGATGTTAATATAATATCGTCTTAGTTTTCAATGTATGTCTTGAAAAAACTTCCCCTATATCTATCAAAAAGGCCAAAGTAGCCAATGAGTATGAGATATTCGCAAATATCTCCTACCTAACTGCAATCCTTGTATTGAGCTCATTGCTGCAGAGAAGATATCAGGAGGTTTGCCCTTTGCATGTATAACTGCAGAGTTTTCGCTTTAGGTTATTTGACAAAATGATTTATTTGCATTCCAATAGAGTACTATTGAAGAAACCTTAAATATTGAGAAAACCTTCTTTAAATTTGTAGAAAATTACAAATCATATTATCCATGAAGAGAGTTAAGGGAAGCAATGCTGCTAATGTCATACATTCCTAGTGTTCAATGTATATCTTGAAACACCATCCAGTATTTCTCCCATACTGGCCAAGGGAGCAATTGAGAATGTGACATTTTGCAATATCTCTGAGATAACGGCAAACCTTTTGTTGAGATATTTGCTGCAGAGAAGATTTCTGGAGGTTTGCCCTGTACTTGTATTACTTCAAAGTTTTCCCCTAAAGTTATTTGCCAAAATGAGTTTTTTCGGATTACTATGGCCTTCAATACGAGAAATACCGTATATTGACATAACCTTCAGGACATATGCACAAGATTGTAACTCCTATTCCCCATGAAAAGAGTGAAGGGAAACAAAGCTGTTAATATCGTATCTTCCTAGTGTTCAATATATGTCCTGAAATACCTTCCACTCTATCTACCTTAGTAGGCAAAGGAGCAATTGAAAATGTAATATTCCCAGATATCTACTACGTAACTCTAAACCTTGTATTGAACTCATTGCTTTAGATATGAGGTCAGGAAGTTTAACATTGACATGTATTACTTCGGAATATTTTCTTTAGGTTGTTTGCCGAAATGTTTTTCTTTGGATTCCTATAGCCTACAATTGCAGAAATCTGATATATTGAGATAACATTGAGGAAACATGTACAAGACTGAAGGTCGTGTTATCCTTGAAGAGAGTGAAGGCATACAATGCTGTTAATGTCCTATCTTCCTAGTGTTCAATATATGTCTTGAGAGAACTTCCACTATCTCAGCCATATTGGAAAAAGGAAAAATTGAGAATATGATATTCCCAAATGTCTCCTATTAACTGCTAACCTTGTATTGAGCTCATTGCTGAAAGAAAGATGTCAGGACGTTTACCCTTGACACGTATTACTTCATAGAATTCTCTTCAGGTTGTTTGCCAAAATGTTTTTCTTTCGATTCGTATAGCCTACAATTGAAGGAATCTGACATATTGAGATAATCTTCAGGAAATACGTACAAGATTCAAGTTTATATTATCCATGAAGAGAATAACAGGAAGCAATGCTGTTAATGTAATATCTTCCTAGAGTTCGATATATGTATAGAGTTACCGTCCACTATATCTGCCATATTGGGTCATGGAGCAGTGGAGTATGTGATATTTGCAAATATCTCCCAGGTTACTGCAAACCTTGTATTGAACTCATTGCTGCGGATAAGCTATGAGAAGATTTACCCTTTACATAAATTACCTCATTATTTTCTCTTCAAGTTACTTGCCAAAATGTGTGTATTTGGAATCCTATAGGCTCCAAATGAAGAACTCGTAAATATGGAGAGACCCTCCAAGAAATATGTACAAGAATGAAGCTCATATCAGCCACGAAATGAGTGAATTTAAACAATGATGTTAATATAATATCTTCCTTGTGTTCAATATCTTTCCTGAGATGCCTTCTATGAAAGCTACCCTTTAGGCCAATGGAACAATTGAGAATGAGATATTAACAAAAATTTCACAGATAACTGCAAACCTCTTATGGAGGTCACTGCTGCAGATAAGCTATGTGGAGTTTTACTCTTTACCCGTATTGCCTCACAGTTTTCTCTTTAGGTTATTTACCAAAAGGTGTTCATGTTGACTCTTACGGTCTACCAATGAAGAATTCCTAAATACTGAGATAACACCCTGAAAATATGTACAAGACTGAAGGTCCTAATATCCATGAAAAGAGTGAAGGGAGACAAGGATGTTAATGTAATATCGTCCTAGTTTTCAATGTATGTCTTGAAACAACTTCCCCTATATATATCAAAATGGCCAAAGTAGCCAATGAGTATGAGATATTCGCAAATATCTCCTACCGAACTGCAATCCTTGTATTGAGCTCATTGCTGCAGAGAAGATATCAGGAGGTTTACCCTTTACATGTATAACTGCAGAGTTTTCGCTTTAGGTTATTTGACAAAATGGTTTTATGTGGATTCCTATAGCCTACTTTTGAAGAAACCGTAAATATTAAGATAACCTTCTGGAAATTTGTAGAAGATTACAAATCATATTATCCATGAAGAGAGTCAAGGGAAGCAATGCTGCTAATGTCATATCTTCCTAGTGTTCAATGTATATCTTGAAACACCTTCCATATTGGACAAGGGAGCAATTGAGAATGATATTTTCCAATATCTCCGAGATAACTGCAAACCTTTTGTTGAGGTATTTGCGGCAGAGAAGATTTCTGGAGGTTTGCCCTGTACTTGTTATTACTTCAGAGTTTTCCCCTTAAGTTATTTGCCCAAATCAGTTTATTCAGATTTCTATGGCCTTCAATAGGAGAAATACCGTATATTGACATATCCTTCAGGACATATGCACAAGATTGTAACTCACATTACCCATGACAAGAGTGAAGGGAAATAAAGCTGTTAATGTCGTATCTTCTTAGTGTTCAATATATGTCTTGAGATACCTTCCACTCTATCTACCTTATGGGTCAAAGGAGCAAATGAAAATGTGATATTCCCAAATACCTGCTGCATAACCGCCAACCTTGTATTGAGCTCATTGCTGAGGAAAGATGTCAGGAGGTTTACCCTTGACAAGTACTACTTCATAGTATTCTCTTCAGGTTGTTTGCCAAAATGCTTTTCTTTCGATTCGTATAACCTACAATTGAAGAAATCTGACATATTGAGATAATCTTCAGGAAATACGTACAAGATTGAAGTTCCTATTATCCATGAATAGAATGAAGTGAAGCAATGCTGTTAATGTCATATCTTCCTAGTGTTCGATATATGTATAGAGTGACCTTCCACTCTATCTGCCGTATTGCCTAAAGGAGCAGTGGAATATGTGATATTTGTAAATATCTCCCAGGTTACTGCAAACCTTGTATTGAACTCATTGCTGCAGATAAGCTATGAGGAGATTTAACCTTTACATGAATTACTTCAAAGTTTTCTCTCCAAGTTACATGCCAAAAGGTGTGTATTTGGATTCCTATAGGTTGCAAATGAAGAACTCCTAAATATAGAGAGTCCCTCCAAGAAATATATACAAGAAGGAAGCTCATATCAGTCACGAAGTGAGTGAATTTAAACAATGCTGTCAATACAATATCTTCCTTGCGTTCAACATCGTTCCTGAGATTCCTTCTATAAAAGCTACCCTATAGGCGAATGGAACAATTGAGAATGAGATATTAACAAAAATTTCACAGATAACGGCAAACCTCATATGGAGGTCATTGCCGCAGCTAAGCTATGTGGAGGTTTACCATTTACCTGTATTACCTCACAGTTTTCTCTTTAGGTAATTTGCCCAAAGGTCTTCATGTTGACACTTACGGTCTACAAATGAAGAATTCCTAAATACTGAGATTACATCCAGGAAATATGTACAAGATTGAAGGTCCTAATATCCTTGAAGAGAGTGAAGGGAAACAAGGATGTTAATATAATATCGTCTTAGTTTTCAATGTATGTCTTGAAAAAACTTCCCCTATATCTATCAAAAAGGCCAAAGTAGCCAATGAGTATGAGATATTCGCAAATATCTCCTACCTAACTGCAATCCTTGTATTGAGCTCATTGCTGCAGAGAAGATATCAGGAGGTTTGCCCTTTGCATGTATAACTGCAGAGTTTTCGCTTTAGGTTATTTGACAAAATGATTTATTTGCATTCCAATAGAGTACTATTGAAGAAACCTTAAATATTGAGAAAACCTTCTTTAAATTTGTAGAAAATTACAAATCATATTATCCATGAAGAGAGTTAAGGGAAGCAATGCTGCTAATGTCATACATTCCTAGTGTTCAATGTATATCTTGAAACACCATCCAGTATTTCTCCCATACTGGCCAAGGGAGCAATTGAGAATGTGACATTTTGCAATATCTCTGAGATAACGGCAAACCTTTTGTTGAGATATTTGCTGCAGAGGAGATTTCTGGAGGTTTGCCCTGTACTTGTATTACTTCAAAGTTTTCCCCTTAAGTTATTTGCCAAAATGAGTTTTTTCGGATTACTATGGCCTTCAATACGAGAAATACCGTATATTGACATAACCTTCAGGACATATGCACAAGATTGTAACTCCTATTCCCCATGAAAAGAGTGAAGGGAAACAAAGCTGTTAATATCGTATCTTCCTAGTGTTCAATATATGTCCTGAAATACCTTCCACTCTATCTACCTTAGTAGGCAAAGGAGCAATTGAAAATGTAATATTCCCAGATATCTACTACGTAACTCTAAACCTTGTATTGAACTCATTGCTTTAGATATGAGGTCAGGAAGTTTAACATTGACATGTATTACTTCGGAATATTTTCTTTAGGTTGTTTGCCGAAATGTTTTTCTTTGGATTCCTATAGCCTACAATTGCAGAAATCTGATATATTGAGATAACATTGAGGAAACATGTACAAGACTGAAGGTCGTGTTATCCTTGAAGAGAGTGAAGGCATACAATGCTGTTAATGTCCTATCTTCCTAGTGTTCAATATATGTCTTGAGAGAACTTCCACTATCTCAGCCATATTGGAAAAAGGAAAAATTGAGAATATGATATTCCCAAATGTCTCCTATTAACTGCTAACCTTGTATTGAGCTCATTGCTGAAAGAAAGATGTCAGGACGTTTACCCTTGACACGTATTACTTCATAGAATTCTCTTCAGGTTGTTTGCCAAAATGTTTTTCTTTCGATTCGTATAGCCTACAATTGAAGGAATCTGACATATTGAGATAATCTTCAGGAAATACGTACAAGATTCAAGTTTATATTATCCATGAAGAGAATAACAGGAAGCAATGCTGTTAATGTAATATCTTCCTAGAGTTCGATATATGTATAGAGTTACCGTCCACTATATCTGCCATATTGGGTCATGGAGCAGTGGAGTATGTGATATTTGCAAATATCTCCCAGGTTACTGCAAACCTTGTATTGAACTCATTGCTGCGGATAAGCTATGAGAAGATTTACCCTTTACATAAATTACCTCATTATTTTCTCTTCAAGTTACTTGCCAAAATGTGTGTATTTGGAATCCTATAGGCTCCAAATGAAGAACTCGTAAATATGGAGAGACCCTCCAAGAAATATGTACAAGAATGAAGCTCATATCAGCCACGAAATGAGTGAATTTAAACAATGATGTTAATATAATATCTTCCTTGTGTTCAATATCTTTCCTGAGATGCCTTCTATGAAAGCTACCCTTTAGGCCAATGGAACAATTGAGAATGAGATATTAACAAAAATTTCACAGATAACTGCAAACCTCTTATGGAGGTCACTGCTGCAGATAAGCTATGTGGAGTTTTACTCTTTACCCGTATTGCCTCACAGTTTTCTCTTTAGGTTATTTACCAAAAGGTGTTCATGTTGACTCTTACGGTCTACCAATGAAGAATTCCTAAATACTGAGATAACACCCTGAAAATATGTACAAGACTGAAGGTCCTAATATCCATGAAAAGAGTGAAGGGAGACAAGGATGTTAATGTAATATCGTCCTAGTTTTCAATGTATGTCTTGAAACAACTTCCCCTATATATATCAAAATGGCCAAAGTAGCCAATGAGTATGAGATATTCGCAAATATCTCGTACCGAACTGCAATCCTTGTATTGAGCTCATTGCTGCAGAGAAGATATCAGGAGGTTTACCCTTTACATGTATAACTGCAGAGTTTTCGCTTTAGGTTATTTGACAAAATGGTTTTATGTGGATTCCTATAGCCTACTTTTGAAGAAACCGTAAATATTAAGATAACCTTCTGGAAATTTGTAGAAGATTACAAATCATATTATCCATGAAGAGAGTCAAGGGAAGCAATGCTGCTAATGTCATATCTTCCTAGTGTTCAATGTATATCTTGAAACACCTTCCATATTGGACAAGGGAGCAATTGAGAATGATATTTTCCAATATCTCCGAGATAACTGCAAACCTTTTGTTGAGGTATTTGCGGCAGAGAAGATTTCTGGAGGTTTGCCCTGTACTTGTTATTACTTCAGAGTTTTCCCCTTAAGTTATTTGCCCAAATCAGTTTATTCAGATTTCTATGGCCTTCAATAGGAGAAATACCGTATATTGACATATCCTTCAGGACATATGCACAAGATTGTAACTCACATTACCCATGACAAGAGTGAAGGGAAATAAAGCTGTTAATGTCGTATCTTCTCAGTGTTCAATATATGTCTTGAGATACCTTCCACTCTATCTACCTTATGGGTCAAAGGAGCAAATGAAAATGTGATATTCCCAAATACCTGCTGCATAACCGCCAACCTTGTATTGAGCTCATTGCTGAGGAAAGATGTCAGGAGGTTTACCCTTGACAAGTACTACTTCATAGTATTCTCTTCAGGTTGTTTGCCAAAATGCTTTTCTTTCGATTCGTATAACCTACAATTGAAGAAATCTGACATATTGAGATAATCTTCAGGAAATACGTACAAGATTGAAGTTCCTATTATCCATGAATAGAATGAAGTGAAGCAATGCTGTTAATGTCATATCTTCCTAGTGTTCGATATATGTATAGAGTGACCTTCCACTCTATCTGCCGTATTGCCTAAAGGAGCAGTGGAATATGTGATATTTGTAAATATCTCCCAGGTTACTGCAAACCTTGTATTGAACTCATTGCTGCAGATAAGCTATGAGGAGATTTAACCTTTACATGAATTACTTCAAAGTTTTCTCTCCAAGTTACTTGCCAAAAGGTGTGTATTTGGATTCCTATAGGTTGCAAATGAAGAACTCCTAAATATAGAGAGTCCCTCCAAGAAATATATACAAGAAGGAAGCTCATATCAGTCACGAAGTGAGTGAATTTAAACAATGCTGTCAATACAATATCTTCCTTGCGTTCAACATCGTTCCTGAGATTCCTTCTATAAAAGCTACCCTATAGGCGAATGGAACAATTGAGAATGAGATATTAACAAAAATTTCACAGATAACGGCAAACCTCATATGGAGGTCATTGCCGCAGCTAAGCTATGTGGAGGTTTACCATTTACCTGTATTACCTCACAGTTTTCTCTTTAGGTAATTTGCCCAAAGGTCTTCATGTTGACACTTACGGTCTACAAATGAAGAATTCCTAAATACTGAGATTACATCCAGGAAATATGTACAAGATTGAAGGTCCTAATACCCTTGAAGAGAGTGAAGGGAAACAAGGATGTTAATATAATATCGTCTTAGTTTTCAATGTATGTCTTGAAAAAACTTCCCCTATATCTATCAAAAAGGCCAAAGTAGCCAATGAGTATGAGATATTCGCAAATATCTCCTACCTAACTGCAATCCTTGTATTGAGCTCATTGCTGCAGAGAAGATATCAGGAGGTTTGCCCTTTACATGTATAACTGCAGAGTTTTCGCTTTAGGTTATTTGACAAAATGATTTATTTGCATTCCAATAGAGTACTATTGAAGAAACCTTAAATATTGAGAAAACCTTCTTTAAATTTGTAGAAAATTACAAATCATATTATCCATGAAGAGAGTTAAGGGAAGCAATGCTGCTAATGTCATACATTCCTAGTGTTCAATGTATATCTTGAAACACCATCCAGTATTTCTCCCATACTGGCCAAGGGAGCAATTGAGAATGTGACATTTTGCAATATCTCTGAGATAACGGCAAACCTTTTGTTGAGATATTTGCTGCAGAGAAGATTTCTGGAGGTTTGCCCTGTACTTGTATTACTTCAAAGTTTTCCCCTTAAGTTATTTGCCAAAATGAGTTTTTTCGGATTACTATGGCCTTCAATACGAGAAATACCGTATATTGACATAACCTTCAGGACATATGCACAAGATTGTAACTCCTATTCCCCATGAAAAGAGTGAAGGGAAACAAAGCTGTTAATATCGTATCTTCCTAGTGTTCAATATATGTCCTGAGATACCTTCCACTCTATCTACCTTAGTAGGCAAAGGAGCAATTGAAAATGTAATATTCCCAGATATCTACTACGTAACTCTAAACCTTGTATTGAACTCATTGCTTTAGATATGAGGTCAGGAAGTTTAACATTGACATGTATTACTTCGGAATATTTTCTTTAGGTTGTTTGCCGAAATGTTTTGATTTGGATTCCTATAGCCTACAATTGCAGAAATCTGATATATTGAGATAACATTGAGGAAACATGTACAAGACTGAAGGTCGTGTTATCCTTGAAGAGAGTGAAGGCATACAATGCTGTTAATGTCCTATCTTCCTAGTGTTCAATATATGTCTTGAGAGAACTTCCACTATCTCAGCCATATTGGAAAAAGGAAAAATTGAGAATATGATATTCCCAAATGTCTCCTATTAACTGCTAACCTTGTATTGAGCTCATTGCTGAAAGAAAGATGTCAGGACGTTTACCCTTGACACGTATTACTTCATAGAATTCTCTTCAGGTTGTTTGCCAAAATGTTTTTCTTTCGATTCGTATAGCCTACAATTGAAGGAATCTGACATATTGAGATAATCTTCAGGAAATACGTACAAGATTCAAGTTTATATTATCCATGAAGAGAATAACAGGAAGCAATGCTGTTAATGTAATATCTTCCTAGAGTTCGATATATGTATAGAGTTACCGTCCACTATATCTGCCATATTGGGTCATGGAGCAGTGGAGTATGTGATATTTGCAAATATCTCCCAGGTTACTGCAAACCTTGTATTGAACTCATTGCTGCGGATAAGCTATGAGAAGATTTACCCTTTACATAAATTACCTCATTATTTTCTCTTCAAGTTACTTGCCAAAATGTGTGTATTTGGAATCCTATAGGCTCCAAATGAAGAACTCGTAAATATGGAGAGACCCTCCAAGAAATATGTACAAGAATGAAGCTCATATCAGCCACGAAATGAGTGAATTTAAACAATGATGTTAATATAATATCTTCCTTGTGTTCAATATCTTTCCTGAGATGCCTTCTATGAAAGCTACCCTTTAGGCCAATGGAACAATTGAGAATGAGATATTAACAAAAATTTCACAGATAACTGCAAACCTCTTATGGAGGTCACTGCTGCAGATAAGCTATGTGGAGTTTTACTCTTTACCCGTATTGCCTCACAGTTTTCTCTTTAGGTTATTTACCAAAAGGTGTTCATGTTGACTCTTACGGTCTACCAATGAAGAATTCCTAAATACTGAGATAACACCCTGAAAATATGTACAAGACTGAAGGTCCTAATATCCATGAAAAGAGTGAAGGGAGACAAGGATGTTAATGTAATATCGTCCTAGTTTTCAATGTATGTCTTGAAACAACTTCCCCTATATATATCAAAATGGCCAAAGTAGCCAATGAGTATGAGATATTCGCAAATATCTCGTACCGAACTGCAATCCTTGTATTGAGCTCATTGCTGCAGAGAAGATATCAGGAGGTTTACCCTTTACATGTATAACTGCAGAGTTTTCGCTTTAGGTTATTTGACAAAATGGTTTTATGTGGATTCCTATAGCCTACTTTTGAAGAAACCGTAAATATTAAGATAACCTTCTGGAAATTTGTAGAAGATTACAAATCATATTATCCATGAAGAGAGTCAAGGGAAGCAATGCTGCTAATGTCATATCTTCCTAGTGTTCAATGTATATCTTGAAACACCTTCCATATTGGACAAGGGAGCAATTGAGAATGATATTTTCCAATATCTCCGAGATAACTGCAAACCTTTTGTTGAGGTATTTGCGGCAGAGAAGATTTCTGGAGGTTTGCCCTGTACTTGTTATTACTTCAGAGTTTTCCCCTTAAGTTATTTGCCCAAATCAGTTTATTCAGATTTCTATGGCCTTCAATAGGAGAAATACCGTATATTGACATATCCTTCAGGACATATGCACAAGATTGTAACTCACATTACCCATGACAAGAGTGAAGGGAAATAAAGCTGTTAATGTCGTATCTTCTCAGTGTTCAATATATGTCTTGAGATACCTTCCACTCTATCTACCTTATGGGTCAAAGGAGCAAATGAAAATGTGATATTCCCAAATACCTGCTGCATAACCGCCAACCTTGTATTGAGCTCATTGCTGAGGAAAGATGTCAGGAGGTTTACCCTTGACAAGTACTACTTCATAGTATTCTCTTCAGGTTGTTTGCCAAAATGCTTTTCTTTCGATTCGTATAACCTACAATTGAAGAAATCTGACATATTGAGATAATCTTCAGGAAATACGTACAAGATTGAAGTTCCTATTATCCATGAATAGAATGAAGTGAAGCAATGCTGTTAATGTCATATCTTCCTAGTGTTCGATATATGTATAGAGTGACCTTCCACTCTATCTGCCGTATTGCCTAAAGGAGCAGTGGAATATGTGATATTTGTAAATATCTCCCAGGTTACTGCAAACCTTGTATTGAACTCATTGCTGCAGATAAGCTATGAGGAGATTTAACCTTTACATGAATTACTTCAAAGTTTTCTCTCCAAGTTACTTGCCAAAAGGTGTGTATTTGGATTCCTATAGGTTGCAAATGAAGAACTCCTAAATATAGAGAGTCCCTCCAAGAAATATATACAAGAAGGAAGCTCATATCAGTCACGAAGTGAGTGAATTTAAACAATGCTGTCAATACAATATCTTCCTTGCGTTCAACATCGTTCCTGAGATTCCTTCTATAAAAGCTACCCTATAGGCGAATGGAACAATTGAGAATGAGATATTAACAAAAATTTCACAGATAACGGCAAACCTCATATGGAGGTCATTGCCGCAGCTAAGCTATGTGGAGGTTTACCATTTACCTGTATTACCTCACAGTTTTCTCTTTAGGTAATTTGCCCAAAGGTCTTCATGTTGACACTTACGGTCTACAAATGAAGAATTCCTAAATACTGAGATTACATCCAGGAAATATGTACAAGATTGAAGGTCCTAATACCCTTGAAGAGAGTGAAGGGAAACAAGGATGTTAATATAATATCGTCTTAGTTTTCAATGTATGTCTTGAAAAAACTTCCCCTATATCTATCAAAAAGGCCAAAGTAGCCAATGAGTATGAGATATTCGCAAATATCTCCTACCTAACTGCAATCCTTGTATTGAGCTCATTGCTGCAGAGAAGATATCAGGAGGTTTGCCCTTTACATGTATAACTGCAGAGTTTTCGCTTTAGGTTATTTGACAAAATGATTTATTTGCATTCCAATAGAGTACTATTGAAGAAACCTTAAATATTGAGAAAACCTTCTTTAAATTTGTAGAAAATTACAAATCATATTATCCATGAAGAGAGTTAAGGGAAGCAATGCTGCTAATGTCATACATTCCTAGTGTTCAATGTATATCTTGAAACACCATCCAGTATTTCTCCCATACTGGCCAAGGGAGCAATTGAGAATGTGACATTTTGCAATATCTCTGAGATAACGGCAAACCTTTTGTTGAGATATTTGCTGCAGAGGAGATTTCTGGAGGTTTGCCCTGTACTTGTATTACTTCAAAGTTTTCCCCTTAAGTTATTTGCCAAAATGAGTTTTTTCGGATTACTATGGCCTTCAATACGAGAAATACCGTATATTGACATAACCTTCAGGACATATGCACAAGATTGTAACTCCTATTCCCCATGAAAAGAGTGAAGGGAAACAAAGCTGTTAATATCGTATCTTCCTAGTGTTCAATATATGTCCTGAGATACCTTCCACTCTATCTACCTTAGTAGGCAAAGGAGCAATTGAAAATGTAATATTCCCAGATATCTACTACGTAACTCTAAACCTTGTATTGAACTCATTGCTTTAGATATGAGGTCAGGAAGTTTAACATTGACATGTATTACTTCGGAATATTTTCTTTAGGTTGTTTGCCGAAATGTTTTTCTTTGGATTCCTATAGCCTACAATTGCAGAAATCTGATATATTGAGATAACATTGAGGAAACATGTACAAGACTGAAGGTCGTGTTATCCTTGAAGAGAGTGAAGGCATACAATGCTGTTAATGTCCTATCTTCCTAGTGTTCAATATATGTCTTGAGAGAACTTCCACTATCTCAGCCATATTGGAAAAAGGAAAAATTGAGAATATGATATTCCCAAATGTCTCCTATTAACTGCTAACCTTGTATTGAGCTCATTGCTGAAAGAAAGATGTCAGGACGTTTACCCTTGACACGTATTACTTCATAGAATTCTCTTCAGGTTGTTTGCCAAAATGTTTTTCTTTCGATTCGTATAGCCTACAATTGAAGGAATCTGACATATTGAGATAATCTTCAGGAAATACGTACAAGATTCAAGTTTATATTATCCATGAAGAGAATAACAGGAAGCAATGCTGTTAATGTAATATCTTCCTAGAGTTCGATATATGTATAGAGTTACCGTCCACTATATCTGCCATATTGGGTCATGGAGCAGTGGAGTATGTGATATTTGCAAATATCTCCCAGGTTACTGCAAACCTTGTATTGAACTCATTGCTGCGGATAAGCTATGAGAAGATTTACCCTTTACATAAATTACCTCATTATTTTCTCTTCAAGTTACTTGCCAAAATGTGTGTATTTGGAATCCTATAGGCTCCAAATGAAGAACTCGTAAATATGGAGAGACCCTCCAAGAAATATGTACAAGAATGAAGCTCATATCAGCCACGAAATGAGTGAATTTAAACAATGATGTTAATATAATATCTTCCTTGTGTTCAATATCTTTCCTGAGATGCCTTCTATGAAAGCTACCCTTTAGGCCAATGGAACAATTGAGAATGAGATATTAACAAAAATTTCACAGATAACTGCAAACCTCTTATGGAGGTCACTGCTGCAGATAAGCTATGTGGAGTTTTACTCTTTACCCGTATTGCCTCACAGTTTTCTCTTTAGGTTATTTACCAAAAGGTGTTCATGTTGACTCTTACGGTCTACCAATGAAGAATTCCTAAATACTGAGATAACACCCTGAAAATATGTACAAGACTGAAGGTCCTAATATCCATGAAAAGAGTGAAGGGAAACAAGGATGTTAATGTAATATCGTCCTAGTTTTCAATGTATGTCTTGAAACAACTTCCCCTATATATATCAAAATGGCCAAAGTAGCCAATGAGTATGAGATATTCGCAAATATCTCCTACCGAACTGCAATCCTTGTATTGAGCTCATTGCTGCAGAGAAGATATCAGGAGGTTTACCCTTTACATGTATAACTGCAGAGTTTTCGCTTTAGGTTATTTGACAAAATGGTTTTATGTGGATTCCTATAGCCTACTTTTGAAGAAACCGTAAATATTAAGATAACCTTCTGGAAATTTGTAGAAGATTACAAATCATATTATCCATGAAGAGAGTCAAGGGAAGCAATGCTGCTAATGTCATATCTTCCTAGTGTTCAATGTATATCTTGAAACACCTTCCATATTGGACAAGGGAGCAATTGAGAATGATATTTTCCAATATCTCCGAGATAACTGCAAACCTTTTGTTGAGGTATTTGCGGCAGAGAAGATTTCTGGAGGTTTGCCCTGTACTTGTTATTACTTCAGAGTTTTCCCCTTAAGTTATTTGCCCAAATCAGTTTATTCAGATTTCTATGGCCTTCAATAGGAGAAATACCGTATATTGACATATCCTTCAGGACATATGCACAAGATTGTAACTCACATTACCCATGACAAGAGTGAAGGGAAATAAAGCTGTTAATGTCGTATCTTCTCAGTGTTCAATATATGTCTTGAGATACCTTCCACTCTATCTACCTTATGGGTCAAAGGAGCAAATGAAAATGTGATATTCCCAAATACCTGCTGCATAACCGCCAACCTTGTATTGAGCTCATTGCTGAGGAAAGATGTCAGGAGGTTTACCCTTGACAAGTACTACTTCATAGTATTCTCTTCAGGTTGTTTGCCAAAATGCTTTTCTTTCGATTCGTATAACCTACAATTGAAGAAATCTGACATATTGAGATAATCTTCAGGAAATACGTACAAGATTGAAGTTCCTATTATCCATGAATAGAATGAAGTGAAGCAATGCTGTTAATGTCATATCTTCCTAGTGTTCGATATATGTATAGAGTGACCTTCCACTCTATCTGCCGTATTGCCTAAAGGAGCAGTGGAATATGTGATATTTGTAAATATCTCCCAGGTTACTGCAAACCTTGTATTGAACTCATTGCTGCAGATAAGCTATGAGGAGATTTAACCTTTACATGAATTACTTCAAAGTTTTCTCTCCAAGTTACTTGCCAAAAGGTGTGTATTTGGATTCCTATAGGTTGCAAATGAAGAACTCCTAAATATAGAGAGTCCCTCCAAGAAATATATACAAGAAGGAAGCTCATATCAGTCACGAAGTGAGTGAATTTAAACAATGCTGTCAATACAATATCTTCCTTGCGTTCAACATCGTTCCTGAGATTCCTTCTATAAAAGCTACCCTATAGGCGAATGGAACAATTGAGAATGAGATATTAACAAAAATTTCACAGATAACGGCAAACCTCGTATGGAGGTCATTGCCGCAGCTAAGCTATGTGGAGGTTTACCATTTACCTGTATTACCTCACAGTTTTCTCTTTAGGTAATTTGCCCAAAGGTCTTCATGTTGACACTTACGGTCTACAAATGAAGAATTCCTAAATACTGAGATTACATCCAGGAAATATGTACAAGATTGAAGGTCCTAATACCCTTGAAGAGAGTGAAGGGAAACAAGGATGTTAATATAATATCGTCTTAGTTTTCAATGTATGTCTTGAAAAAACTTCCCCTATATCTATCAAAAAGGCCAAAGTAGCCAATGAGTATGAGATATTCGCAAATATCTCCTACCTAACTGCAATCCTTGTATTGAGCTCATTGCTGCAGAGAAGATATCAGGAGGTTTGCCCTTTACATGTATAACTGCAGAGTTTTCGCTTTAGGTTATTTGACAAAATGATTTATTTGCATTCCAATAGAGTACTATTGAAGAAACCTTAAATATTGAGAAAACCTTCTTTAAATTTGTAGAAGATTACAAATCATATTATCCATGAAGAGAGTTAAGGGAAGCAATGCTGCTAATGTCATACATTCCTAGTGTTCAATGTATATCTTGAAACACCATCCAGTATTTCTCCCATACTGGCCAAGGGAGCAATTGAGAATGTGACATTTTGCAATATCTCTGAGATAACGGCAAACCTTTTGTTGAGATATTTGCTGCAGAGGAGATTTCTGGAGGTTTGCCCTGTACTTGTATTACTTCAAAGTTTTCCCCTTAAGTTATTTGCCAAAATGAGTTTTTTCGGATTACTATGGCCTTCAATACGAGAAATACCGTATATTGACATAACCTTCAGGACATATGCACAAGATTGTAACTCCTATTCCCCATGAAAAGAGTGAAGGGAAACAAAGCTGTTAATATCGTATCTTCCTAGTGTTCAATATATGTCCTGAGATACCTTCCACTCTATCTACCTTAGTAGGCAAAGGAGCAATTGAAAATGTAATATTCCCAGATATCTACTACGTAACTCTAAACCTTGTATTGAACTCATTGCTTTAGATATGAGGTCAGGAAGTTTAACATTGACATGTATTACTTCGGAATATTTTCTTTAGGTTGTTTGCCGAAATGTTTTGATTTGGATTCCTATAGCCTACAATTGCAGAAATCTGATATATTGAGATAACATTGAGGAAACATGTACAAGACTGAAGGTCGTGTTATCCTTGAAGAGAGTGAAGGCATACAATGCTGTTAATGTCCTATCTTCCTAGTGTTCAATATATGTCTTGAGAGAACTTCCACTATCTCAGCCATATTGGAAAAAGGAAAAATTGAGAATATGATATTCCCAAATGTCTCCTATTAACTGCTAACCTTGTATTGAGCTCATTGCTGAAAGAAAGATGTCAGGACGTTTACCCTTGACACGTATTACTTCATAGAATTCTCTTCAGGTTGTTTGCCAAAATGTTTTTCTTTCGATTCGTATAGCCTACAATTGAAGGAATCTGACATATTGAGATAATCTTCAGGAAATACGTACAAGATTCAAGTTTATATTATCCATGAAGAGAATAACAGGAAGCAATGCTGTTAATGTAATATCTTCCTAGAGTTCGATATATGTATAGAGTTACCGTCCACTATATCTGCCATATTGGGTCATGGAGCAGTGGAGTATGTGATATTTGCAAATATCTCCCAGGTTACTGCAAACCTTGTATTGAACTCATTGCTGCGGATAAGCTATGAGAAGATTTACCCTTTACATAAATTACCTCATAATTTTCTCTTCAAGTTACTTGCCAAAATGTGTGTATTTGGAATCCTATAGGCTCCAAATGAAGAACTCGTAAATATGGAGAGACCCTCCAAGAAATATGTACAAGAATGAAGCTCATATCAGCCACGAAATGAGTGAATTTAAACAATGATGTTAATATAATATCTTCCTTGTGTTCAATATCTTTCCTGAGATGCCTTCTATGAAAGCTACCCTTTAGGCCAATGGAACAATTGAGAATGAGATATTAACAAAAATTTCACAGATAACTGCAAACCTCTTATGGAGGTCACTGCTGCAGATAAGCTATGTGGAGTTTTACTCTTTACCCGTATTGCCTCACAGTTTTCTCTTTAGGTTATTTACCAAAAGGTGTTCATGTTGACTCTTACGGTCTACCAATGAAGAATTCCTAAATACTGAGATAACACCCTGAAAATATGTACAAGACTGAAGGTCCTAATATCCATGAAAAGAGTGAAGGGAGACAAGGATGTTAATGTAATATCGTCCTAGTTTTCAATGTATGTCTTGAAACAACTTCCCCTATATATATCAAAATGGCCAAAGTAGCCAATGAGTATGAGATATTCGCAAATATCTCCTACCGAACTGCAATCCTTGTATTGAGCTCATTGCTGCAGAGAAGATATCAGGAGGTTTACCCTTTACATGTATAACTGCAGAGTTTTCGCTTTAGGTTATTTGACAAAATGGTTTTATGTGGATTCCTATAGCCTACTTTTGAAGAAACCGTAAATATTAAGATAACCTTCTGGAAATTTGTAGAAGATTACAAATCATATTATCCATGAAGAGAGTCAAGGGAAGCAATGCTGCTAATGTCATATCTTCCTAGTGTTCAATGTATATCTTGAAACACCTTCCATATTGGACAAGGGAGCAATTGAGAATGATATTTTCCAATATCTCCGAGATAACTGCAAACCTTTTGTTGAGGTATTTGCGGCAGAGAAGATTTCTGGAGGTTTGCCCTGTACTTGTTATTACTTCAGAGTTTTCCCCTTAAGTTATTTGCCCAAATCAGTTTATTCAGATTTCTATGGCCTTCAATAGGAGAAATACCGTATATTGACATATCCTTCAGGACATATGCACAAGATTGTAACTCACATTACCCATGACAAGAGTGAAGGGAAATAAAGCTGTTAATGTCGTATCTTCTCAGTGTTCAATATATGTCTTGAGATACCTTCCACTCTATCTACCTTATGGGTCAAAGGAGCAAATGAAAATGTGATATTCCCAAATACCTGCTGCATAACCGCCAACCTTGTATTGAGCTCATTGCTGAGGAAAGATGTCAGGAGGTTTACCCTTGACAAGTACTACTTCATAGTATTCTCTTCAGGTTGTTTGCCAAAATGCTTTTCTTTCGATTCGTATAACCTACAATTGAAGAAATCTGACATATTGAGATAATCTTCAGGAAATACGTACAAGATTGAAGTTCCTATTATCCATGAATAGAATGAAGTGAAGCAATGCTGTTAATGTCATATCTTCCTAGTGTTCGATATATGTATAGAGTGACCTTCCACTCTATCTGCCGTATTGCCTAAAGGAGCAGTGGAATATGTGATATTTGTAAATATCTCCCAGGTTACTGCAAACCTTGTATTGAACTCATTGCTGCAGATAAGCTATGAGGAGATTTAACCTTTACATGAATTACTTCAAAGTTTTCTCTCCAAGTTACTTGCCAAAAGGTGTGTATTTGGATTCCTATAGGTTGCAAATGAAGAACTCTTAAATATAGAGAGTCCCTCCAAGAAATATATACAAGAAGGAAGCTCATATCAGTCACGAAGTGAGTGAATTAAAACAATGCTGTCAATACAATATCTTCCTTGCGTTCAACATCTTTCCTGAGATTCCTTCTATAAAAGCTACCCTATAGGCGAATGGAACAATTGAGAATGAGATATTAACAAAAATTTCACAGATAACGGCAAACCTCGTATGGAGGTCATTGCCGCAGCTAAGCTATGTGGAGGTTTACCATTTACCTGTATTACCTCAAAGTTTTCTCTTTACGTAATTTGCCCAAAGGTCTTCATGTTGACACCTAAGGTCTACAAATGAAGAATTCCTAAATACTGAGATTACCTCCAGGAAATATGTACAAGATTGAAGGTCCTAATATCCTTGAAGAGAGTGAAGGGAAACAAGGATGTTAATATAATATCGTCCTAGTTTTCAATGTATGTCTTGAAAAAACTTCCCCTATATCTATCAAAAAGGCCAAAGTAGCCAGTGAGTATGAGATATTCGCAAATATCTCCTACCTAACTGCAATCCTTGTATTGAGCTCATTGCTGCAGAGAAGATATCAGGAGGTTTGCCCTTTACATGTATAACTGCAGAGTTTTCGCTTTAGGTTATTTGACAAAATGGTTTATTTGAATTCCAATAGAGTACTATTGAAGAAACCTTAAATATTGAGAAAACCTTCTTTAAATTTGCAGAAGATTACAAATCATATTATCCATGAAGAGAGTTAAGGGAAGCAATGCTGCTAATGTCATACATTCCTAGTGTTCAATGTATATCTTGAAACACCATCCAGTATTTCTCCCATACTGGCCAAGGGAGCAATTGAGAATGTGACATTTTGCAATATCTCCGAGATAACTGCAAACCTTTTGTTGAGATATTTGCTGCAGAGAAGATTTCTGGAGGTTTGCCCTGTACTTGTATTACTTCAGAGTTTTCCCCTTAAGTTATTTGCCAAAATGAGTTTTTTCGGATTACTATGGCCTTCAATACGAGAAATACCGTATATTGACATAACCTTCAGGACATATGCACAAGATTGTAACTCCTATTCCCCATGAAAAGAGTGAAGGGAAACAAAGCTGTTAATATCGTATCTTCCTAGTGTTCAATATATGTCCTGAGATACCTTCCAATCTATCTACCTTAATAGGCAAAGGAGCAATTGAAAATGTGATATTCCCAGATATCTACTACGTAACTCTAAACCTTGTATTGAACTCATTGCTTTAGATATGAGGTCAGGAGGTTTAACATTGACATGTATTACTTCGGAATATTTTCTTTAGGTTGTTTGCCGAAATGTTTTTCTTTGGATTCCTATAGCCTTCAATTGCAGAAATCTGATATATTGAGATAACATTGAGGAAACATGTACAAGACTGAAGGTCGTGTTATCCTTGAAGAGAGTGAAGGCATACAATGCTGTTAATGTCCTATCTTCCTAGTGTTCAATATATGTCTTGAGAGAACTTCCACTATCTCAGCCATATTGGAAAAAGGAAAAATTGAGAATATGATATTCCCAAATGTCTCCTATTAACTGCCAACCTTGAATTGAGCTCATTGCTGAAAGAAAGATGTCAGGAAGTTTACCCTTGACACGTATTACTTCATAGAATTCTCTTCAGGTTGTTTGCCAAAATGTTTTTCTTTCGATTCGTATAGCCTACAATTGAAGGAATCTGACATATTGAGATAATCTTCAGGAAATACGTACAAGATTCAAGTTTATATTATCCATGAAGAGAATAAAAGGAAGCAATGCTGTTAATGTAATATCTTCCTAGAGTTCGATATATGTATAGAGTTACCTTCCACTATATCTGCCATATTGGGTCATGGAGCAGTGGAGTATGTGATATTTGCAAATATCTCCCAGGTTACTGCAAACCTTGTATTGAACTCATTGCTGCGGATAAGCTATGAGAAGATTTACCCTTTACATAAATTACCTCATAATTTTCTCTTCAAGTTACTTGCCAAAATGTGTGTATTTGGAATCCTATAGGCTCCAAATGAAGAACTCGTAAATATGGAGAGACCCTCCAAGAAATATGTACAAGAATGAAGCTCATATCAGCCATGAAATGAGTGAATTTAAACAATGATGTTAATATAATATCTTCCTTGTGTTCAATATCTTTCCTGAGATGCCTTCTATGAAAGCTACCCTTTAGGCCAATGGAACAATTGAGAATGAGATATTAACAAAAATTTCACAGATAACTGCAAACCTCGTATGGAGGTCACTGCTGCAGATAAGCTATGTGGAGTTTTACTCTTTACCCGTATTGCCTCACAGTTTTCTCTTTAGGTTATTTACCAAAGGGTGTTCATGTTGACTCTTACGGTCTACCAATGAAGAATTCCTAAATACTGAGATAACACCCAGAAAATATGTACAAGACTGAAGGTCCTAATATCCATGAAAAGAGTGAAGGGAAACAAGGATGTTAATGTAATATCGTCCTAGTTTTCAATGTATGTCTTGAAACAACTTCCCCTATATGTATCAAAAAGGCCAAAGTAGCCAATGAGTATGAGATATTCCCAAATATCTCCTACCGAACTGCAATCCTTGTATTGAGCTCATTGCTGCAGAGAAGATATCAGGAGGTTTACCCTTTACATGTATAACTGCAGAGTTTTCGCTTTAGGTTATTTGACAAAATGGTTTTATGTGGATTCCTATAGCCTACTTTTGAAGAAACCGTAAATATTAAGATAACCTTCTGGAAATTTGTACAAGATTACAAATCATATTATCCATGAGGAGAGTCAAGGGAAGCAATGCTGCTAATGTCATATCTTCCTAGTGTTCAATGTACATCTTGAAACACCTTTCAGTATTTTTCCCATGTTGGCCAAGGGAGCATTTGTGAATGTGATATTTTCCAATATCTCCGAGATAACTACACACCTTTTCTTGAGATATTTGCTGCAGAGATGATTTCTGGAGGTTTGCCCTGTACTTGTATTACTTCAGAGTTTTCCCCTTAAGTTATTTGCCAAAATGAGTTTTTTCGGATTACTATGGCCTTCAATAGGAGAAATAACTTATATTGTCATAACCTTCAGGACATATGCACCAGATTGTAACTCATTTTACATATCGAAAGAGTGAAGGGAAACAAAGCTGTTAATATCGTATCTTGCTAGTGTTCTCTATATGTCCTGAAATACCTTCCACTCTATGTACCTTAAAGGCCAAAGGAGCAATTGAAAATGTGATATTCCCAAATATCTACTACGTAACTCGAAACCTTGTATTGAGCTCATTGCTTTAGATATGATGTCAGGAAGTTTAACCTTGACATGTATTACTTCGGAATATTTTCTTTAGGTTGTTTGCCGAAATGTTTTGATTTGGATTCCTATAGCCTACAATTGAAGAAATCTCATATATTGAGATATCGTTCAGGAAACATGTACAAGACTGAAGGTCGTGTTATCCTTGAAGAGAGTGAAGGCATACAATGCTGTTAATGTCATATCTTCCTAGTGTTCAATGTATGTCTTGAGAGAACTTCCACTATCTCAGCCATATTGGAAAAAGCAAAAATTGAGAATATGTTATTCCCAAATGTCTCCTACATAACTGACAACCTTGTATTGAGCTCATTGCTGAAGGTCAGATGTCAGGAGGTTTACCCTTTACAAGTATTACTTCATAGTATTCTCTTCAGGTTGTTGGCCAAAATGTTTTTCTTTCACTTCCTATACCCTACAATTGAAGGAATCTGACATATTGAGATAATCTTTAAGAAAGACATACAAGATTGAAGTACATATTAACCATGAAGAGAATGAAAGGAAGCAATGCTGTTAATGTGCTAGCTTCCTTGTGTTCGATATATGTATAGAGTTACCTTCCGCTATATCTGCCATATTGGCTAATGGAGCAGCGGAGTATGTGATATTTGCAAACATCTCCAAGGTTACTGCAAACCTTGTATTGAACTCATTGCTGCGGAGAAGCTATGAGGAGATTTACACATTACATGAATTACCTCATTGTTTTCTCTTCAAGTCACTAGCCAAAATGTGTGTCTTTGCAATCCTATAGGCTCCAAATGAAGAACTCGTAAATATGGAGAGTCCCTCCAAGAAATATGTACAAGAATGAAGCTCATATCAGCCACGAAGTGAGTGAATTTAAACAATGCTCTTCATATAAGATCTTCCTTGTGTTCAATATCTTTTCTGGGATGCCTTCTATGAAAGCTACCCTATTGGCCAATGGAACAATTGAGAATGAGATATTAGCAAAAATTTCACAGATAACGGCAAACCTCGTATGGAGGTGACTGCTGCAGAGAAGCTATGTGGAGGTTTACCCTTTACCTGTATTACCTCACAGTTTTCTCTGTAGGTTATTTGCCAAAAGGTGCTCATGTTGACTCTTACGGTCTACAAATGAAGAATTCCTAAATACTGAGATAACATCCAGGAAATATGTACAAGATTGAAGGTCCTAATATCCATGAAGAGAGTGAAGGGAAACAAGGATGTTAATATAATATCGTCCTAGTTTTCAATGCATGTCTTGAAACAACTTCCCCTGTATCTACCAAAAAGGCCAGTGTAGCAAATGAGTATGAGATATTCGCAAATATCTCCTACCTAACTGAAATCCTTGAATTGAGCTCATTGCTGTAGATAAGATATCAGTAGGTTTACCCTTTTCCTGTATTACTGCAGAGTTTTCGCTTTAGGTTATTTGACAAAATGGTTTTATGTGGCTTCCTATACATTACTTTTGAAGAACGTGTTAATGTTGAGATAACCTTCTGGAAATTTGTAGAAGATTAAACATCATATTATCCATGAAAAGAGTCAAGGGAAGCAATGCTGCTAATGTCATATCTTCCTAGTGTTCAATGTATATCTTGAAACACCTTCCAGTATATCTCCCATATTGGCCAAGGAGCAATTGAGAATGTGATATTTTCCAATATCTCCGAGATAACTGCCAATCTTTTGTTGAGATATTTGCTGCAGATAAGATTTCTGGAGGTTTGCCCTGTACCTGTATTACGTGAGAGTTTTCTCCTTAAGTTAATTGCCAAAATCAGTTTATTCGGATTATTATGGCCTTCAATAGGAGAAATACCGTATATTGACATAACCTTCTGGACATATGCACAAGATTGTAACTCATATTATCCATGGAAAGAGTGAAGGGAAACAAATCTGTTAATGTCGTATGTTCCTAGTGTTCAATATATGTCTTGAGATACATTCCACTCTATCTACCTTTTGGGTCAAAGGAGCAATTGAAAATGTGATATTCCCAAATAACTGCTGCATAACCGCCAACCTTGTATTGACCTCATTGCTCAAGGTAAGATGTCAGGAGGTTTACCCTTGACAAGTCTTACTTCATACTATTCTCTTCAGGTTGTTTGCCAAAATGGTTTCTTTCGATTCGTACAAACTACTATTGAAGAAATCTGACATATTGAGATAATCGTCAGGAAATACGTACAAGATTGAAGTTCCTATTATACATGAATAGAATGAAGTGAAGCAATTCTGTTAATGTAATATCTTCCTAGTGTTCGAAATATGTATAGAGTTACCTTGCACTCTATCTGCCGTATTGGCTAAAGGAGCAGTGGTGTATGTGATATTTGCAAACATCTCCCAGCTTACTGCAAACCTTGTATTGAACTCATTGTTGCAGATAAGATATGAGGAGATTTACCCTTTACATGAATTACTTCACAGTTTTCTCGTCCAGTTACTTGCCAAAATGTGTGTATTTGGATTCCTATAGTTTGCAAATGAAGAACTCCTAAATATGGAGAGTCCCTACAAGAAATATATACAAGAAGGAAGCTCATATCAGTCAGGAAGTGACTGAATTTAAACAATGGTGTCAATACAATATCTTCCTTGCGTTCAACATCTTTCCTGAGATTCCTTGTATGAAAGCTACCGTATTGGCCAATGGAACAATTGAGAATGAGATATCAGCAAAAATTTCACATATAACTGCAAACGTCATATGGAGGTCATTGCTTCAGCTAAGCTATGTGGAGGTTTATCATTTATCTGTATTACCTCACAGTTTTCTCTTTAGGTTATTTGTCAAAAGGTGTTCATGTTGACTCTTACGGTCTACAAATGAAGAATTCTTTAATACTGAGATAACATCCAGGAAATATGTACAAGATTGAAGGTCCTAATATCCATGAAGAGAGTGAAGGGAAACAAGCATCTTAATATAATATCGTCCTAGTTTTCAATGTATGTCTTGAAACAACTTCCCCTATATCTATCAAAAAGGCCAAAGTAGCAAATGAGTATGAGATATTAGCAAATATCTCCTACTTTACTGCAATCCCTGTTTTGAGCTCATTGCTACAGGTAAGATATCAGGAGGTTTACCCTTTACATGTATAACTGCAGAGTTTTCGCTTTAGGTTATTTGACAAAATAGTTTATTTGTATTCCTATAGAGTACTATTGAAGAAACCTTAAATATTGGGATAACCTTCTGGAAATTCGTAGAAGATTACAAATCATACTATCCATGAAGAGAGTCAAGGGAAGCAATGCTGCTAATGTCATATCTTCCTAGTGTTCAATATACATCTTGAAACACCTTTCATTATTTCTCCTATGTTGCCCAAGGGAGCATTTGAGAATGTGATATTTTCCAATATCTCCGAGATAACTGCACACCTTTTCTTGAGATATTTCCTTCAGAGAAGATTTCCGGAGGTTTGCCCTATACTTGTATTACTTCAGAGTTTTCTCCTTAAGTTATTTGCCCAAATCAGTTTATTCGGATTACTATGGCCTTCAATAGGAGAAATACCTTATATTGACATAACCTTCAGGACATTTGCACCAGATTGTAACTCATTTTACCCATCGAAAGAGTGAAGGGAAACAAAGTTGTTAATGTCGTATCTTCCTAGTGTTCAATATGTGTCCTGAGATACCTTCCACTCTATCTACCTTAATGGACAAAGGAGTAATTGAGAATGTGATATTCCCAAATATCTACTACGTAACTCTAAACCTTGTATTGAGCTCATTGCTTTAGATATGATGTCATTAGGTTTAAGCTTCACATGCATTACTTCGGAATATTTTCTTTCAGTTGTTTGCCGAAATGTTTTGATTTGGATTCCTATAGCCTACAATTGAAGAAATCTGATATATTGAGATAACCTTCAGGAAACATGTACAAGACTGAAGGTCGTGTTCTCCTTGAAGAGAGTGAAGGCATACAATGCTGTTAATGTCCTATCTTCCTAGTGTTCAATATATGTCTTGATAGAACTTCCACTATCTCAGCCATATTGGAAAAAGGAAAAATTGAGAATATGATATTCCCAAATATCTCCTACATAACTGCCAACCTTGCATTGAGCTCATTGCTGAAGGTAAGATGTCAGGAGGTTTACCCTTGACAAGTATTACTTCATAGTATTCTCTTCAGGTTGCTTGCCAAAATGTTTTTCTTTCGATTCGTATAGCCTACAATTGAAGGAATCTGACATATTGAGATAATCTTTAAGAAAGACGTACAAGATTGAAGTTCATATTATCCCTGAAGAGAATGAAAGTAAGCAATGCTGGTAATGTACTATCTTCCTAGTGTTCGATATATGTATAGAGTTACCTTCCACTATATCTGCCATATTGGCTCATGGAGCAGTGGAGTATGTGATATTTGCAAATATCTCCCAGGTTACTGCAAACCTTGTATTGAACTCATTCCTGCGGATAAGCTATGAGGAGATTTACCCTTTATATGAATTACTTCATTGTTTTCTCTTCAAGTTACTTGCCAAAATGTGTGTATTTGGAATCCTATAGTCTCCAAAGGAAGAACTCGTAAATATGGAGTGTCCCTACAAGAAATATTTACAAGAATGAAGCTCATATCAGCCACGAAGTGAGTGAATTTAAACAATGCTTTTCATATAATATCTTCCTTGTGTTCCATATCTTTCCTGAGATTCCTTCTATGAAAGCTAACTTATTGGCCAATGAAACAATTGAGAATGAGATAGTAGCAAAAATTTCACAGATAACTACAAACCTCGTATGGAGATCACTGCTGCAGATAAGCTATGTCGTGGTTTACCCTTTATCTGTATTTCTTCACAGTTTTCTCTTTAGGTTATTTGCCAAAAGTGTTCATGTTGACTCTTATGGTCTACAAATGAAGAATTTCTAAACACTGAGATAACATCCAGGAAATATGTACAAGATTGAAGGTCCTAATATCCTTGAAGAGGGTGAAGGGAAACAGGGATGTTAATATAATATCGTCCTAGTTTTCAATATATGTCTTCAAACAACTTTCCCTGTATCTATCATAAGGGCCAAAGTAGCAAATGAGTATGAGATATTCGCAAATTTCTCCTACCTAACTGCAATCTTTGTATTGAGCTCATTGCTGCAAATAAGATATCAGGAGATTTGCCCTTTACATGTATTACTGCAGAGTTTTTGCTTTAGGTTATTTGACAAAATTGTTTTATTTGGATTGCTATAGCCTACTTCTGAAGAAACCGTAAATATTGAGATAACCTTCTGGAGATTTGTAGAAGATTAAACATCATATTATCCATGAAGAGAGTCAAGGGAAGCAATGCTAATAATGTCATATCTTCCCAGTGTTAAATGTACATCTTGAAACACCTTCCACTACTTCTACCATATTGGCCAAGGGAGCAATTGAGAATGTGATATTTTCCACTATCTTCGAGATAACTGCCAACCTTTTGTTGAGATATTTGCTGCAGAAAAGATTTCCAGTGGTTTGCCCTATACTTGTATTACTTCAGAGTTTTCTCCTTAAGTTATTTGCCCAAGTCAGTTTATTCGGATTACTATGGCCTTCAATAGGAGAAATAACTTATATTGACATAACCTTCAGGACATATGCACCAGATTGTAACTCATTTTACCCATCGAAAGATTGAAGGGAAACAAAGCTGTTAATGTCGTATCTTGCTAGTGTTCTCTATATATCCTGAGATACCTTCCACTCTATGTACCTTACAGGCCAAAGGAGCAATTGAAAATGTGATATTCCCAAATATCTACTACGTAACTCTAAACCTTGTATGGAACTCATTGCTTTAGATATGATGTCAGGAGGTTTAACCTTGACATGTATTACTTTCGAATATTATATTCCGGTTGTTTGCCGAAATATTTTGATTGTGATTCCTATAGCCTACAATTGAAGAAATCTGATATATTGAGATATCCTTCAGGACACATGTACAAGACTGAAGGTCGTGTTATCCTTGAAGAGAGTGAAGGCATACAATGTTGTTAATGTCCTATCTTCCTAATGTTCAATAGATGTCTTGAGAGAACTTCCACTATCTCAGCCATATTGGAAAAAGCAAAAATTGAGAATATGATAATACCAAATCTCTCCTACATAACCGCCATCCTTGTATTGAGCTCATTGCTGAAGGTAAGATGTCAGGAGGTTTACCCTTGACAAGTATTACTTCATAGTATTCTCTTCAGGTTGTTTGCCAAAATGATTTTCTTTTTATTTGTGTAGCCTACAATTGAAGGAATTTGATATATTGAAATAATCTTTAAGAAAGACGTACAAGATTGAAGTTCATATTATCCATTAAGAGAATGAAAGGAAGCAATGCTGTTAATGTCCTATCTTCCTATTGTTCGATATATGTATAGAGTTACCTTCCACTATATCTGCCATATTGGTTAATGGAGCAGTGCAGTATGTGATGTTTGCAAATATCTCCCAGGTTACTGCAAACCTTGTGTTGAAGTCATTGCTGCGGGTAAGCTATGAGGAGATTTTCCGTTTACATCAATTACTTCACTGTTTTCTCTTCAAGTTACGTGCCAAAATGTGTGTATTTAGAATCCTTTAGGCTCCAAATGAAGAACTTGTAAAAATGGAGAGTCCCTCCAAGAAATATGTACAAGAATGAAGCTCATATCAGCCAAGAAGTGAGTGATTTTCAACAATGCTTTTCATATAATATCTTCATTGTGTTCAATACCTTCCTGAGACTCCGACTATGAAAGCTACCCTATTGGCCAATGGAACAATTGAGAATGAGATATTAGCAAAAATTTCACTGATAATTGCAAACCTCGTATGGAGATCACTGCTGCAGATAAGCTATGTGGAGGTTTACGCTTTACCTGTATTATCTCACAGTTTTCTCTTTAGGTTATTTCTCAAAAGGTGTTCATGTTCACTCTTACGGTCTACAAATGAAGAATTCCTAAATACTGTGATAACGTCCAGGAAATATGTGCAAGATTGAAGGTCCTAATATCCATGAAGAGAGTGAAGGGAAACAAGGATGTTAATATGATATTTTCCTAGTTTTCAATGTATGTCTTCAAACAACTTCCCCTATATCTATCAAAAAGGCCAAAGAAGCAAATGAGTATGGAATATTCGCAAATATCTCCTACCTAACTGCAATCCTTGTATGGAGCTCATTGCTGCAGATAAGATATCAGGAGGTTTACCCTTTACCTGTATTACTGCGGAGTTTTCGCTTTAGGGTATTTGACTAAATGGTTTTATTTGGATCCCTACAGCCTACTTTTGAAGAAACCATAAATATTGAGATAACCGTCTGCAAATTTGTAGAAGATTAAAAATCATATTATCCATGAAGTGAGTCAAGGAAAGCAATGCAGCTAATGTCATATTTTCCTAGTGTTCAATGTATATCTTGAAACACCTTCCAGTATTTCTCCCATATTAGCCAAGGGAGCAATTGAGAATGTGATATTTTCCAATATCTCCGAGATAACTGCAAAACTTTTGTTGAGACATTTGCTGCAGAGAAGATTTCTGGAGGTTTGCCCTGTACTTGTATGACTTCAGAGTTTTCTCCTTAAGTTCTTTGCCAAAATCTGTTTATTCGGATTAGTATGGCCTTCAGTAGGAGAAATACCGTACATTGACATAACCTTCAGGACATATGCACAAGATTGTAACTCTTATTCCCCATGAAAATAGTGAAGGGAAACAATGCAGTTAATGTCGTATCTTCCTAGTGTTCAATATATGACCTGAGATACCTTCCACTCTATCTACCTTAATGGCCAAAGGAGCAATTGAAAATGTGGTATTCCCAAATATCTACTACGTAACTCTAAACCTTGTATGGAGCTGATTGCTTTAGATATGATGTCAGGAGGTTTCACCATGACATGTATTACTTCGGAATATTTTCTTTAGATTGTTTGCCGAAATGTTTTAATTTGGATTCCTATAGTCTACTATTGAAGAAATCTGATATATTGAGAGAACCTTCAGAAACATGTACAAGACTAAAGTTCGTGTTATCGTTGAAGAGAGTGAAGTCATACAATGCTGTTAATGTCCTATCTTCCTAGTGTTCAATATATGTCTTCAGATAACTTCCACTGTCTCAGCCATATGGGAAAAAGGAAAAATTGAAAATATGATATTCCCAAATGTCTCCTACATAACTGCCAACCTTGTATTGAGCTCATTGCTGAAGGTAAGATGTCAGGAGGTTTACCCTTGACAAGTATTACTTCATAGTATTCTCTTCAGGTTGTTTGCCAAAATGTTTTTCTTTCGATTCGTATAGCCTACAACTGAAGGAAGCTGACATATTGAGATAATCTTTACGAAAGACTTACAAGATCGAAGTTCATATTATCCATGAAGAGAATGATAGGAAACAATGCTGTAAGTGTACTATCTTCCTAGTGTTTGATATATGTATAGAGTTACCTTCCACTATATCTGCTATATTGGCTCATGGAGCATTGGAGTATGTGATATTTGGAAATATCTCCCAGGTTACTGCAAACCTTGTATTTAACTCATTGCTGCGGATAAGCTATGAGGAGATTTACCCTTTACATGAATTTCTTCATTGTTTTCTCTTCAAATTACTTGCCAAAATGTGTGTATTATAAATCCTATAGGCTCCAAATGAAGAACTCGTAAATATGGAGAGTCCCTCCAAGAAATATGTACAAGAAGGAAGCTCATATCAGCCACGAAGTGAGTGAATTTAAATAATGCTTTTCATATAATATCTTCCTTGTGTTCAATATCTTTCCTGAGACTCCTTCTATGAAAGCTACCCTATTGGCCAATGGAACAATTGAGAATGAGATATTAGCAAAAATTTCACAGATAACTGCAAAGCTCGTATGGAGGTCACAGCTGCAAGTAAGCTATGTGGAGGTTTAGCCTTTAACTGTATTACCTCACAGTTTTCTCTTTAGGTTATTGGCCAAAAGGTGTTCATGTTGACTCTTACGGTCTACAAATGAAGAATTCCGAAACACTGAGATAACATCCAGGAAATATGTACAAGATTGAAGGTCCTAATATCCATGAAGAGAGTGAAGGGAAACAAGGATGTTAATATAATATTGTCCTAGTTTTCAATGTATGTCTTCAAACAACTTCCCCTATATCTATTAAAAAGGCCAAAGTAGCAGATGAGTATGAGATATTCGCAAATATCTCCTACCTAACTGCAATCCTTGAATTGAGCTCATTGCTGCAAATAAGATATCAGGAGGTTTACCCTTTACATGTATTACTGCAGAGTTTTCGCTTTAGGTTATTTAACAAAATGGTTTTATTTGGATTCCTATAGTCTACTTTTGAAGAAACCATAAATATTGAGATAATCTTCTGGAAATTTGTAGAAGATTAAAAATAATATTATGCATGAAGAGAGTCAAGGAAAGCAATGCTGCTAATGTCATACACTCCTAGTGTTCAATGTATATCTTGAAACACCTTCCAGTATTTCTTCCATATTGGCCAAGGGAGCAGTTGACAATGTGATATTTTCCAATATCTCCGAGATAACTGCCAACCTTTTGTTGAGATATTTGCTGCAGTGAAGATTTCTGGAGGTTTGCCCTGTACTTTTTTTTACTTCAGAGTTTTCTCCTTAAGTTATTTGCCAAAATCAGTTTATTTGAATTACTCTGGCCTTCAATAGGAGAAAAAACGTATATTGACATAACCTTCAGGACATATGCACAAGATTGTAACTCATATTACCCATGAAAATAGTGAAGGGAAACAAAGCTCTTAATGTCGTATCTTTCTAGTGTTCAACATATGTCCTGAGATACCTTCCACTCTATCTACCTTAATGGCCAAAGGAGCAATTGAAAATGTGATATTCCCAAATATCTCCTACGAAACTCTAAACCTTGTATTGAGCTCATTGCTTTAGATATGATGTCAGGAGGTTAACCTTCACATGTATTACTTCGAAATATTTTCTTTAGATTGTTTGCCGAAAAGTTTTGATTTGGATTCCTATAGCCTACAAATGAAGAAATCTGATATATTGAGATAACCTTCCGGAAATATGTACAAGACTGAAGGTCGTGTTATCCTTGAAGAGAGTGAAGGCATACAATGCTGTTAATGTCCTATCTTCCTAGTGTTCAATATGTGTCTTGAGAGAACTTCCACTATCGCAGTCATATTGGAAAAAGGAAAAATTGAGAATATGATATTCCCAAATCTCTCCTACATAACTGCCAACCTTGTATTGAGCTCATTGCTGAAGGTAAGATGTCAGGAGGTTTACCCTTGACAAGTATTACTTCATAGTATTCTCTTCAGGTTGTTTGCCAAAATGTTTTTCTTTCGATTCGTATAGCCAACAATTGAAGGAATCTGACATATTGAGATAATTTTTAAGAAAGACGTACAAGATTGAAGTTCATATTATCCTTGAAGAGAATGAAAGGAAGCAATGCTGTTAATGTACTATCTTCCTAGTGTTCGATATATGTATAGAGTTACCTTCCACTATATCTGCCATATTGGCTCATGGAGCAGTGGAGTATGTGATATTTGCAAATATGTCCCAGGTTACTGCAAACCTTGTATTGAACTCATTGCTGCGGATAAGCTATGAGGAGATTTACCCTTTACATGAATTACTTCATGGTGTTCTCTTCAAGTTAATTGCCGAAATGTGTGTATTTGGAATCCTATAGGCTCCAAATGAAGAACTCATAAATATGGAGAATCCCTCCAAGAAATATATACAAGAATGAAGCTCATATCAGCCACGAAGTCAGTGAATTTAAACAATGCTCTTCATATAATATCTTCCTTGTGTTCAGTATCTTTCCTGAGACTCCTTCTATGAAATCTACCGTATTGGCCAATGGAACAATTGAGAATGAGATATTAGCAAAAATTTCAGAGATAACTGAAAACCTCGTATGGAGGTCACTGCTGCAGATAAGCTATGTGGACGTTTACACTTTACCTGTATTACCTCACAGTTTTCTCTTAGGTTATTTGATAAAAGATTCTCAGGTTGACTCTTACAGTATACAAATGAAGAATTCCTAAACACTGAGATAACATCCAGGAAATATGTACAAGATTGAAGGTCCTAATATCCATGGAGAGAGTGAAGGGAAACAAGGATGTTAATATAATATCGTCCTAGTTTTCAACGTATGTCTTGAAACAACTTCCGCTATATCTATCAAAATGGCCAAAGTAGCAAATGAATATGAGACATTCACAAATATCTCCTACCTAACTGCAATCCTTTTATTGAGCTGATTGCTGCAGATAAGATATCAGAAGGTTTACCTTTTACATGTATTACTGCAGAGTTCTCCCTTTAGCTTATTTGACAATATGGCTTTATGTGGATTCTTACAGCCTGCTTCTGAAGAAACCTTCAATATTTTGATAACCTTCTGGATATTTGTAGAAGATTAAAAATGATATTATCCATGAAGAGAGTCAAGGGAAGCAATGCTGCTAATGTCATATCTTCCTAGTGTTCAATGTATATCTTGAAACACCTTCCAGTATTTCTCCCATATGGGCCAAGGGAGCAATTGAGAATGTGATATTTTCCAATATCTCCGACATAACTGCAAACCTTATGTTGAGATATTTGCTGCAGATAAGATTTCTGGAGATTTGCCCTGTACTTGTATTACTTCAGAGTTTTCTCCTTCAGTTATTTCCCCAAATCAGTTTATTCGGATTACTATGGCCTTCAATAGGCGAAATACCCTAAATTGACATAAGATTGTAACTCATATTACCCACGAAAAGAGTGAAGGGAAACAAATCTGTTAATGTCGTATCTTCCTAGTGTTTAATATATGTCCTGAGATACCTTCCACTCTATCTACTTTAATGGCCAAAGGAGCAATTGAAAATGTGATATTCTCAAATATCTACTACGTAACTCTATACCTTGTATTAAACTCATTACTTTACATATGATGTCAGGAGGTTTAACCTTGACATGTATTACTTCGGAATATTTTTTTCAGGTGGTTTGCCGAAATGTTTTGATATGGATTCCTATAGCCTACAATTGAAGAAATCTAATATATTGAGATAACCTTCAGGAAACATGTACAAGACTGAAATTCGTGTTACACATGAAGAGAATGACGTCATACAATGTTGTTACTGTCCTATCTTCCTAGTGTTCAATATATGTCTTGACAGAAGATCCACTGTCTCAGCTATATTGGAAAAATAAAAATTGAGAATATGATATTCCCAAATCTCTCCTACATAACTGCCAACCTTGTATTCAGCTCATTGCTGAAGGTAAAATGTGAGGAGGTTTACCCTTGACAAGTATTACTTCATAGTATTCTCTTCAGGTGTTTGCCAAAACGTTTTTCTTTCGATTCGTATAGCCTACAATTGAAGGAATCTGACATATTGAGATAATCTTTAAGAAAGGCGTACAAGATCGAAGTTCATATTATCTATGAAGAGAATGAAAGGAAGCAATGCTGTTAATATACTATCTTCCTAGTGTTCGATATATGTATAGAGTTACCTTCCACTATATCTGCCATATTGACTCATGAAGCAGTGGAGTATGTGATATTAGCAAATATGTCCCAGGTTACTGCAAACCTTGTATTGAACTCATTGCTGCGGATAAGCTATGAGGAGATTTACCCTTTACATGAATTACTTCATTGTTTTCTCTTCAAGTTACTTGCCAAAATGTGTGTATTTGGAATCCTATAGGCTCCAAATGAAGAACTCGTAAATATGGAGAGTCCCTCCAAGAAATATGTAGAAGAATGAAGCTCATATCAGCCACGAAGTGAGTGAATTTAAACCATGCTCTTCATATAATATCTTCCTTGTGTTCAATATCTTTCCTGAGACTCCTTCTATGAAAGCTACCCTATGGGCCAATGGAAAAATTGAGAATGAGATATTAGCAAATATTTCACCGATAACTGCAAACCTCGTATGGAGGTTACAGCTGCAAGTAAGCTATGTGGAGGTTTAGCCTTTACCTGTATTACCTGACAGTTTTCTCTTTAGGTTATTTGCCAAAAAGTGTTCATGTTGACTCTTACGGTCTACAAAGGAAGAATTCCGAAACACTGAGATAACATCCAGGAAATATGTACAAGATTGAAGGTCCTAATATCCATGAAGAGAGTGAAGGGAAACAAGGATGTTAATATAATATTGTCCTAGTTTTCAATGTATGTCTTTAAACAACTTCCCCTATACTATCAAAAATGCCAAAGTAACAGATGAGTACGAGATATTCGCAAATATCTCCTACCTAACTGCAATCCTTGAATTGAGCTCATTGCTGCAAATAAGATATCAGGAGGTTTACCCCTTACATATATTACTGAAGAGTTTTCGCTTTAGGTTATTTAAGAAAATGGTTTTATTTGGATTCCTATAGCCTACTTTTGAAGAAACCATAAATATTGAGATAACCTTCTGGAAATTTGTAGAAGATTAAAAATCATATTATGCATGAAGAGAGTCAAGGAAAGCAATTCAGCTAATGTCATATCTTCCTAGTGTTCAATGTATATCTTGAAACACCTTCCAGTATTTCTTCCATATTGGCCAAGGGAGCAGTTGACAATGTGATATTTTCCAATATCTTCGAGATAACTGCCAAACTTTTGTTGAGATATTTGCTGCAGAGAAGATTTCTGAAGGTTTGCCCTGTACTTGTATTACTTGAGAGTTTTCTCCTTAAGTTATTTGCCAAAATCAGTTTATTCGGATTACTATGGCCTTCAATAGGAGAAATATCATATATTGACATAACCTTCAGGACATATGCACAAGATTGTAACTCATATTACCCATAAAAATAGAGAAGGGAAACAAAGCTGTTAATGTCGTATCTTCCTAGTGTTCAATATATGTTCTGAGATACCTTCCACTCTATCTGCCTTAATGGCCAAAGGAGCAATTGAAAATGTGGTATTCCCAAATATCTACTAAGTAACTCTAAACCTTGTATGGAGCTGATTTCTTTAGATATGATGTCAGGAGGTTTAACCTTGACATGTATTACTTCGGAATATTTTCTTTAGATTGTTTGCCCAAATGTTTTGATGTGGATTCCTATAGCCTACAATTGAAGAAATCTGATATATTGAGCTAACCTTCAGGAAATATGTACGAGACTGAAGGTCGTGTTATCCTTGAAGAGAGTGAATGCATAAAGTGCTGTTAATGTCCTATCTTCCTAGTGTTCAATATATGTTTTGAGATAACTTCCACTACTTCAGCCATATGGGAAAAAGGTTAAATTGAGAATATGATATTCCCAAATCTATCCTACATAACTGCCAACCTTGTATTGAGCTCATTGCTGAAAGTAAGATGTCAGGAGGTTTACCCTTGACAAGTATTACTTCATAGTATTCTCTTCAGGTTGTTTGCCAAAATGTTTTTTTTTTCCATTCGTATAGCCTACAATTGAAGGAATCTGACGTATTGAGATAATTTTTAAGAAAGACGTACAAGATTGAAGTTCATATTATCCTTGAAGAGAATGAAAGGAAGCAATGCTGTTAATGTACTATCTTCCTAGTGTTCGATATATGTAAAGAGTTACCTTCCACTATATCTCGCATATTGGCTAATGGAGCAGTGGAGTATGTGATATTTGCAAATATGTCCCAGGTTACTGCAAACCTTGTATTGAACTCCTTGCTGCGGATAAGCTATGAGGAGATTTACCCTTTACATGAATTACTTCATTGTTTTCTCTTCAAGTTACTTGCCAAAATGTGTGTATTTGGAATCCTATAGTCTCCAAATGAAGAACTCGTAAATATGGAGAGTCCCTAAATGAAATATGTACGAGAATGAAGCTCATACCAGCCACGAAGTGAGTGAATTTAAACAATGCTTTTCATATAATATCTTCCTTGTGTTCCATATCTTTCCTGAGATTCCTTCTATAAAAGCTAACTTATTGACCAATGGAACAATTGAGAATGAGATATTAGCAAAAATTTCACAGATAATTGCAAACCTCGTATGGAGATCACTGCTGCAGATAAGCTATGTCGCGGTTTACTCTTTACCTGGATTACTTCAGAGTTTTCTCTTTAGGTTATTTCCCAAAAGTGTTCATGTTAACTCTTATGGTCTACAAATGAAGAATTCCGAAACACTGAGATAACATCCAGGAAATATTTACAAGATTGAAGGTCCTAATATCCATGAAGAGAGTGAAGGGAAACAAGGATGTTAATATAATATCATTCTAGTTTTCAATGTATGTCTTGAAACAATTTCCGCTATATCTATCAAAAAGGCCAAAGTAGGAAATGAGTATGAGATATTCGCAAATATCTCCTACCTAACTGCAATCCTTATATAGAGCTCATTGCTGCAGATAAGATATCAGGAGATTTACCCTTTACATGTATTACTGCAGAGTTTTCCCTTTAGGTTATTTGACAAAATGGTTTTATTTGGATTCCTGTAGCTTACTTTTGAAGAAACCATAAATATTGAGGTAACCTTCTGGAAATTTGTAGAAAATTAAAAATGATATTATCCATGAAGAGAGTCAAGGGAAGCAATGCTGCTAATGTTATATCTTCTTAGTGTTCAATGTATATCTTGAAACACCTTCCAATATTTCTCCCATATTGGCCAAGGGAGCAATGGAGAATGTGATATTTTCCAATATCTCCGACATAACTGGAAACCTTATGTTGAGATATTTGCTGCAGATAAGATTTCTGAGGTTTGCCCTGTACTTGTATTTCTTCAGAGTTTTCTCCTTCAGTTATTTGCCCAAATCAGTTTATTCGGATTACTATGGCCTTCAATAGGCGAAATACCCTAAATTGACATAAGATTGTAACTCATATTACCCACGAAAAGAGTGAAGGGAAACAAATCTGTTAATGTCGTATCTTCCTAGTGTTTAATATATGTCCTGAGATACCTTCCACTCTATCTACTTTAATGGCCAAAGGAGCAATTGAAAATGTGATATTCTCAAATATCTACTACGTAACTCTATACCTTGTATTGAGCTCATTACTTTACATATGATGTCAGGAGGTTTAACCTTGACATGTATTACTTCGGAATATTTTCTTCAGGTGGTTTGCCTAAATGTTTTGATGTGGATTCCTATAGCCTATAAATGAAGAAATCTAATATATTGAGATAACCTTCAGGAAACATGTACAAGACTGAAATTCGTGTTGCACATGAAGAGAATGAGGGCATACAATGTTGTTACTGTCCTATCTTCCTAGTGTTCAATATATGTCTTGACAGAACATCCCCTATCTCAGCTATATTGGAAAAAGAAAATTTGAGAATATGATATTCCTAAATCTCTCCTACATAACTGCCATCCTTGTATTGAGCTCATTGCTGAAGGTAAGATGTGAGGAGGTTTACCCTTGACAAGTATTACTTCATAGTATTCTCTTCAGGTGTTTGCCAAAACGTTTTTCTTTCGATTCGTATAGCCTACAATTGAAGGAATCTGACATATTGAGATAATCTTTAAGAAAGGCGTACAAGATCGAAGTTCATATTATCCATGCAGAGAATGAAAGGAAGCAATGCTGTTAATATACTATCTTCCTAGTGTTCGATATATGTATAGATTTTCCTTCCACTTTATCTGCCATATTGACTCATGGAGCAGTGGAGTATGTGATATTAGCAAATATGTCCCAGGTTACTGCAAACCTTGTATTGAACTCATTGCTGCGGATAAGCTATGAGGAGATTTACCCTTTACATGAATTACTTCATTGTTTTCTCTTCAAGTTACTTGCCAAAATGTGTGTATTTGAAATCCTATAGGCTCCAAATGAAGAACTCGTAAATATGGAGAGTCCCTCCAAGAAATATGTAGAAGAATGAAGCTCATATCAGCCACGAAGTGAATGAATTTAAACCATGCTCTTCATATAATATCTTCCTTGTGTTCAATATCTTTCCTGAGACTCCTTCTATGAAAGCTAGCCTATTGGCCAATGGAAAAATTGAGAATGAGATATTAGCCAAAATTTCACAGATAACTGCAAACCTCGTATGGAGGTCACAGCTGCAAGTAAGCTATGTGGAGGTTTAGCCTTTACTGTATTACCTCACAGTTTTCTCTTTAGGTTATTTGCCAAAAGGTGTTCATGTTGACTCTTATGGTCTACAAATGAAGAATTCCGAAACACTGAGATAACATCCAGGAAATATGTACAAGATTGAAGGTCCTAATATCCATGAAGAGAGTGAAGGGAAACAAGGATGTTAATATAATATTGTCCTAGTTTTCAATGTATGTCTTGAAACAACTTCCCCTATATCTATCAAAAAGGCCAAAGTAGCAGATGAGTACGAGATATTCGCAAATATCTCCTACCTAACTGCAATCCTTAAATTGAGCTCATTGCTGCAAATAAGATATCAGGAGGTTTACCCTTTACATGTATTACTGCAGAGTTTTCGCTTTAGGTTATTTAACAAAATGGTTGTATTTGGATTCCTATAGCCTACTTTTGAAGAAACCATAAATATTGAGATAACCTTCTGGAAATTTGTAGAAGATTAAAAATCATATTATGCATGAAGAGAGTCAAGGGAAGCAATGCTGCTAATGTCATATCTTCGTAATGTTCAATGTATATCTTGAAACACCTTCCAGTATTTCTTCCATATTGGCCAAGGGAGCAGTTGACAATGTGATATTTTCCAATATCTCCGAGATAACAGCCAACATTTCGTTGAGATATTTTCTGCAGTGAAGATTTCTGGAGGTTTGCCCTCTACTTGTATTACTTGAGAGTTTTCTTCTTAAGTTATTTGCCAAAATCAGTTTATTCGGATTACTATGGCCTTCAATAGGAGAAATACCGTATATTGACATAACCTTCAGGACATATGCACAAGATTGTAACTCATATTACCCATGAAAATAGAGAAGGGAAACAAAGCTGTTAATGTCGTATCTTCCTAGTGTTCAATATATGTCCTGAGATACCTTCCACTCTATCTGCCTTAATGGCCAAAGGAGCAATTGAAAATGTGGTATTCCCAAATATCTACTAAGTAACTCTAAACCTTGTATGGAGCTGATTTCTTTAGATATGATGTCAGGAGGTTTAACCTTGACATGTATTATTTCGGAATATTTTCTTTAGATTGTTTGCCGAAATGTTTTGATTTGGATTCCTATAGCCTACAATTGAAGAAATCTGATATATTGAGATAACCTTCAGGAAACATGTACAAGACTGAAATTCGTGTTATACATGAAGAGAATGAGGGCATACAATGTTGTTACTCTCCTATCTTCCTAGCGTTCAATATATGTCTTGACAGAACATCCACAATCTCAGCTATATTGGAAAAAGAAAAATTGAGAATATGATATTCCCAAATCTCTCCTACATACCTGCCAACCTTGTATTGAGCTCATTGCTGAAGGTAAGATGTGAGGAGGTTTACCCTTGACAAGTATTACTTCATAGTATTCTCTTCAGGTGTTTGCCAAAACGTTTTTCTTTCGATTCGTATAGCCTACAATTGAAGGAATCTGACATATTGAGATAATCTTTAAGAAATGCGTACAAGATCGAAGTTCATATTATCCATGAAGAGAATGAAAGGAAGAAATGCTGTTAATATACTATCTTCCTAGTGTTCGATATATGTATAGAGTTACCTTCCATTATATCTGCCATATTGACTCATGGAGCAGTGGAGTATGTGATATTTGCAAATATGTCCCAGGTTACTGCAAACCTTGTACTGAACTCCTTTCTGCGGATAAGCAATGAGGAGATTAACCCTTTACATGAATTACTTCATTGTTTTCTCTTCAAGTTACTTGCCAAAATGTGTGTCTTTGGAATTCGATAGGCTCCAAATGAAGAACTCGTAAATATGGAGAGTCCCTAAATGAAATATGTACGAGAAGGAAGCTCATACCAGCCACGAAGTGAGTGAATTTAAACAATGATGTTAATAAAATATCTTCCTTGTGTTCGATATCTTTCCTGAGATTCCTTCTATGAAAGCTACCCTATTGGCCAATGGAACAATTGAGAATGAGATATTAGCAAAAATTTCACAGATAACTGCAAACCTCGTATGGAGATCACTGCTGCAGATAAGCTATGTCGCGGTTTACCCTTTACCTGGATTTCTTCAGAGTTTTCTCTTTAGGTTATTTGCCAAAAGTGTTCATGTTGACTCTTACGGTCTACAAATGAAGAATTCCTCAATACTGAGATAACATCCAGGAAATATGTACAAGATTGAAGGTCCTAATATACATGAAGAGAGTGAAGGGAAACAAGGATGTTAATATAATATCGTCCTAGTTTTCAATGTATGTCTTGAAACAACTTCCGCTATATCTATCAAAAAGGCCAAAGTAGCAAATGAGTATGAGATATTCGCAAATATCTCCTACCTAACTGCAATCCTTGTATAGAGCTCATTGCTGCAGATAAGATATCAGGAGATTTACCCTCTACATGTATTAGTGCAGAGTTTTCCCTTTAGGTTATTTGACAAAATGGTTTTATTTGGATTCCTATAGCTTACTTTTGAAGAAACCATAAATATTGAGGTAACCTTCTGGAAATTCGTAGAAGATTACAAATCATACTATCCATGAAGAGAGTCAAGGGAAGCAATGCTGCTAATGTCATATCTTCCTAGTGTTCAATGTATATCTTGAAACACCTTTCAGTATTTCTCCTATGTTGGCCAAGGGAGCATTTGAGAATGTGATATTTTCCAATATCTCCGAGATAACTCCCAAACTTTTGTTGATATATTTCCTGCAGAGAAGATTTCCGGAGGTTTGCCCTATACTTGTATTACTTCAGAGTTTTCTCCTTAAGTTATTTGCCCAAATCAGTTTATTCGGATTACTACGGCCTTCAATAGGAGAAATACCTTATATTGACATACCCTTCAGAACATATGCACCAGATTGTAACTCATTTTACCCATCGAAAGAGTGAAGGGAAACAAAGCTGTTAATGTCGTATCTTGCTAGTGTTCTCTATATGTCCTGAGATACCTTACACTCTATGTACCTTACAGGCCAAAGGAGCAATTGAAAATGTGATATTCGCAAATATCTACTACGTAACTCTCAACCTTGTATTGAACTCATTGCTTTAGATATCATGTCAGGAGGTTTAAACTTGACATGTGTTACTTCGGAATATTTTCTTTAGGTTGTTTGCCGAAATGTTTTGATTGGGATTCCTATAGCCTACAATTGAAGAAATCTGATATATTGAGATATCGTTCAGGAAACATGTACAAGACTGAAGGTCCTGTTATCCTTCAAGAGAGTGAAGGCATACAATGCTGTTAATGTCCTATCTTCCTAGTGTTCAATATATGTCTTGAGAGAACTTCCACTATCTCAGCCATATTGGAAAAAGGAAAAATTGAGAATATGATATTCCCAAATCTCTCCTACATAACTGCCAACCTTGTATTGAGCTCATTGCTGAAGGTAAGATGTCAGGAGGTTTACCCTTGACAAGTATTATTTCATAGTATTCTCTTCAGGTTGTTTGCCAAAATGTTTTTCTTTCGATTCGTATACCCTACAATTGAAGGAATCTGACATATTGAGATAATCTTAAGGAAATACGTACAAGATTGAAGGTCCTATTATCCACGAATAGAATGAAGTGAAGCAATGCTGTTAATGTAATATCTTCCTAGTGTTCGATATATGTATAGAGTTACCTTCCACTATATGTGCCGTATTGGCTAAAGGACCACTTTAGTATGTGATATTTGCAAACATCTCCTAGCTTACTGCAAACCTTGTATTGAACTCATTGCTGCAGATAAGCTGTGAGGAGATTTACCCTTTACATGAATTACTTCACAGTTTTCTCTTCAAGTTACTTGCCAAAATGCGTGTATTTGCATTCCTGTAGGTTCCAAATGAACAACTCCTAAATATGGAGAGTCTCTCCAAGAAATATATACAAGAAGGAAGCTCATATCAGTCACGAAGTGAGTGAATTTAAACAATGCTGTCAATACAATATCTTCCTTGCGTTCAACATCTTTCCTGAGATTCCTTCTATGAAAGCTACCCTATTGGCCAATGGAACAATTGAGAATGAGATATCAGCAAAAATTTCACAGATAACTCAAACCTCGTATGGAGGTCATTGCTGCAGCTGAGCTATGTGGAGGTTTACCATTTACCTGTATTACCTTACAGTTTTCGCTTTAGGTTATTTGCCAAAAGGTGTTCATGTTGATTCTTACGGTCTAAAAATGAAGAATTCCTAAATACTGAGATAACATCCAGAAAATATGTACAAGATTGAAGGTCCTAATATCCATGAAGAGAGTAAAGGGAAACAAGGATGTTAATATAATATCGTCCTAGTTTTCAATGTAAGGCTTTGAAACAACTTCCCCTGTATCTACCAAAAAGGCCAAAGTAGCAAATGAGTATGAGATATTCGCAAATATCTCCTACCTAACTGCAATCCTTGTATTGAGCTTATTGCTGCAGATAATATATCAGGAGGTTTACCCTTTACATGTATTACTGCAGAGTTTTCCCTTTAGGTTATTTGACAAAATGGTTTTATTTGCATTCCAATAGAGTACTATTGAAGAAACCTTAAATATTGAGATAACCTTCTGGAAATTTGTAGAAGATAAAAAATCATATTATCCATGAAGAGAGTCAAGGGAAGCAATGCTGCTAATGTCATATCTTCCTAGTGTTCAATGTATATCTTGAAACACCTTCCAGTATTTCTCGCATACTGGCCAAGGGAGCAACTGAGAATGTAACATTTTGCAATATCTCCGAGAAAACTACCAACCTTATGTTGAGATATTTGCTGCAGATAAGATTTCTGGAGTTTTGCCCTGTACTTGTATTACTTCAGAGTTTTCCCCTTAACTTATTTGCCAAAACCATTTTTTTCGAATTACTATGGCTTTCAATAGGAGAAATACCGTATATTGACATAACCTTCAGGACATATGCACAAGATTGTAACTCATATTACCCATGAAAAGAGTGAAGGGAAACAAAGTTGTTAATGTCGTATCTTCCTAGTGTTCAATATGTGTCCTGAGATACCTTCCACTCTATCTACCTTAATGGACAAAGGAGCAATTGAGAATGTGATATTCCCAAATATCTACTACGTAACTCTAAACCTTGTATTGAGCTCATTGCTTAGGATATGATGTCATTAGGTTTAAGCTTCACATTCATTACTTCGGAATATTTTCTTTCAGTTGTTTGCCGAAATGTTTTGATTTGGATTCCTATAGCCTACAATTGAAGAAATCTGATATATTGAGATAACCTTCAGGAAACATGTACAAGACTGAAGGTCGTGTTATCCTTGAAGAGAGTGAAGGCATACAATGCTGTTAATGTCCTATCTTCCTAGTGTTCAATATATGTCTTGATAGAACTTCCACTATCTCAGCCATATTGGAAAAAGGAAAAATTGAGAATATGATATTCCCAAATATCTCCTACATAACTGCCAACCTTGCATTGAGCTCATTGCTGAAGGTAAGATGTCAGGAGGTTTAACCTTGACAAGTATTACTTCATAGTATTCTCTTCAGATTTTTTGCCAAAATGTTTTTCTTTCGATTCGTATAGCCTACAATTGAAGGAATCTGACATATTGAGATAATCTTTAAGAAAGACGTACAAGATTGAAGTTCATATTATCCATGAAGGGAATGAAAGGAAGCAATGCTGGTAATGTACTATCTTCCTAGTGTTCGATATATGTATAGAGTTACCTTCCACTATATCTGCCATATTGGCTCATGGAGCAGTGGAGTATGTGATATTTGCAAATATGTCCCAGGTTACTGCAAACCTTGTATTGAACTCATTGCTGCGGATAAGCTATGAGGAGATTTACCCTTTATGTGAATTACTTCATTGTTTTCTCTTCAAGTTACTTGCCAAAATGTGTGTATTTGGAATCCTATAGTCTCCAAGGGAAGAACACGTAAATATGGAGAGTCCCTACAAGAAATATTTACAAGAATGAAGCTCATATCAGCCACGAAGTGAGTGAATTTAAACAATGCTCTTCATATAATATCTTCCTTGTGTTCCATATCTTTCCTGAAATTCCTTCTATGAAAGCTAACTTATTGGCCAATGAAACAATTGAGAATGAGATAGTAGCAAAAATTTCACAGATAACTACAAACCTCGTATGGAGATCACTGCCGCAAGTAAGCTATGTCGTGGTTTACCCTTTACCTGTATTTCTTCACAGTTTTCTCTTTAGGTTATTTGCCAAAAGTGTTCATGTTGACTCTTACGGTCTACAAATGAAGAATTCCTAAATACTGAGATAACATCCAGGAAATATGTACAAGATTGAAGGTCCTAATATCCTTGAAGAGGGTGAAGGGAAACAAGGATGTTAATATAATATCGTCATAGTTTTCAACATATGTCTTCAAACAACTTTCCCTGTATCTATCATAAGGGCCAAAGTAGCAAATGAGTATGAGATATTCGCAAATATCTCCTATCTAACTGCAATCTTTGTAGTGAGCTCATTGCTGCAAATAAGATATCAGGAGATTTGCCCTTTACAGGTATTACTGAAGAGTTTTTGCTTTAGGTTATTTGACAAAATGGTTTTATTTGGATTCCTATAGCCTACTTCTGAAGAAACCGTAAATATTGAGATAACCTTCTGGAAATTTGTAGAAGATTAAACATCATATTATCCATGAAGAGAGTCAAGGGAAGCAATGCTAATAATGTCATATCTTCCCAGTGTTAAATGTACATCTTGAAACACCTTCCACTATTTCTCCCATATTGGCCAAGGGAGCAATTGAGAATGTTATATTTTCCACGATCTCCGAGATAACTGCCAACCTTTTGTTGAGATATTTGCTGCAGAGAAGATTTCCGGAGGTTTGCCCTGTACTTGTATTACTTCAGAGTTTTCTCCTTAAGTTATTTGCCCAAATCAGTTTATTCGGATTACTATGGCCTTCAATAGGAGAAATACCTTATATTGACATAACCTTCAGGACATATGCACCAGATTGTAACTCATTTTCCCCATCGAAAGAGTGAAGGGAAACAAAGCTGTTAATGTCGTATCTTGCTAGTGTTCTCTATATGTCCTGAGATACCTTCCACTCTATGTACCTTACAGGCCAAAGGAGCAATTGAAAATGTGATATTCCCAAATATCTGCTACGTAACTCTAAACCTTGTATGGAGCTCATTGCTTATGATATGATGTCAGGAGGTTTAACTTTGACATGTATTACTTCCAAATATTATCTTTCGGTTGTTTGCCGAAATGTTTTGATTGGGATTCCTATAGCCTACAATTGAAGAAATCTGATATATTGAGATAACGTTCAGGACACATGTACAAGACTTAAGGTCGTGTTATCCTTGAAGAGAGTAAAGGCATACAATTCTGTTAATGTCCTATCTTCCTAATGTTCAATATATGTCTTGAGAGAACTTCCACTATCTCAGCCATATTGGAAAAAGCAAAAATTGAGAATATGATATTCCCAAATCTCTCCTACATAACCGCCATCCTTGTATTGAGCTCATTGCTGAAGGTAAGATGTCAGGAGGTTTACCCTTGACAAGTATTACTTCATAGTATTCTCTTCAGGTTGTTTGCCAAAATGATTTTCTTTCTATTTGTGTAGCCTACAATTGAAGGAATTTGACATATTGAAATAATCTTTAAGAAAGACGTACAAGATTGAAGTTCATATTATCCATGAAGAGAATGAAAGTAAGCAATGCTGTTAATGTCCTATCTTCCTATTGTTCGATATATGTATAGAGTTACCTTCCACTATATCTGCCGTATTGGCTAATGGAGCAGTGCAGTATGTGATATTTGCAAATATCTCCCAGGTTACTGCAAACCTTGTATTGAACTCATTGCTGCGAATAAGCTATGAGGAGATTTTCGGTTTACATCAATTACTTCACTGTTTTCTCTTCAAGTTACGTGACAAAATTTGTTTATTTAGAATCCTTTAGGCTCCAAATGAAGAACTTGTAAAAATGGAGAGTCCCTCCAACAAATATGTACAAGAATGAAGCTCATATCAGCGAAGAAGTGAGTGATTTTCAACAATGCTTTTTATATAATATCTTCATTGTGTTCAATACCTTCCCTGAGACTCCTTCTATGAAAGCTACCCTATTGGGCAATGGAACAATTGAGAATGAGATATTAGCAAAAATTTCACAGATAATTACAAACCTCGTTTGGAGATCACTGCTGCAGATAAGCTATGTGAAGGTTTACGCTTTACCTGTATTACCTCACAGTTTTCTCTTTAGGTTATTTGACAAAAGGTGTTCATGTTGACTCTTACGGTCTACAAATGAAGAATTCCTAAATACTGTGATAACGTCCAGGAAATATGTACAAGATTGAAGGTCCTAATATCCATGAAGAGAGTGAAGGGAAACATGGATGTTAATATAATATCATCCTAGTTTTCAATGTATGTCTTGAAACAACTTCCGCTATATCTATCAAAATGGCGAAAGTAGCAAATGAATATGAGACATTCGCAAATATCTCCTACCTAACTGCAATCCTTGTATTGAGCTCATTGCTGCAGATAAGATATCAGGAGGTTTACCCTTTAAATGTATTACTGCAGAGTTTTCCCTTTAGCTTATTTGACAATATGGTTTTATTTGGATTCCTATAGCCTACTTCTGAAGAAACCTTAAATATTGTGATAAGCTTCTGGATATTTTTAAAAGATTAAAAATCATATTATCCATGAAGAGAGTCAAGGAAAGCAATGCTGCTAATGTCATATCTTCCTAGTGTTCAATGTATATCTTGAAACACCTTCCAGTATTTCTCCCATAGGGGCCAATGGAGCAATTGAGAATGTGATATTTTCCAATATCTCCGAGATAACTGCAAAACTTTGGTTGACATATTTGCTGCAGAGAAGATTTCTGGAGGTTTCCCTGTACTTGTTTTACTTCAGAGTTTTCTCCTTAAGTTATTTGCCAAAATCAGTTTATTCGGATTATTATGGCCTGCAATAGGAGAAATACCGTATATTGACATAAGCTTCAGGACCTATGCACAAGATTGTAACTCATATTACCCATGAAAAGAGTGAAGGGAAACAAAGCTGTTAATGTCGTATCTTCCTAGTGTTCAATACATGTCTTGAGATAGCTTCCACTCTATCTAACGTAATGGTCAAAGGAGCAATTGAAAATGTGATATTCCCAAATATCTACTACGTAACTCTAAACCTTGTATTGAGCTCATTGATTTAGATATGATGTCAGGAGGTTTAACCTTGACATGTATTACTTCGGAATATTTTCTTCAGGTTGTTTGCCGAAATGTTTTGATTTGGATTCCTATAGCCTACAATTGAAGAAATCGAATATATTGCGATAACCTTCAGGAAACATGGAGAAGACTGAAGGTCGTGTTATCCTTGAAGAGAGTGAAGGCATACAATGCTGTTAAGGTCCTATCTTCCTAGTGTTCAATATATGTCTTGAGAGAACTTCCAGTATCTCAGCCATATTGAAAAAGGAAAAATTGAGAATATGATATTCCCAAATCTCTCCTACATAACTGCCAACCTTGTATTGAGCTCATTGCTGAAAGTAAGATGTCAGGAGGTTTATCCTTGACAAGTATTACTTCATAGTATTGTCTTTAGGTTGTTTGCCAAAATGTTTTTCTTTCGATTCGTATAGCCTACAATTGAAGGAATCTGTCATATTGAGATAACCTTTAAGAAAGACGTACAAGATTGAAGTTCATATTATCCATGAAGAGTGAAAGGAAGCAATGCTGTTAATGTACTATCTTCCTATTGTACGATATATGTATAGAGTTACCTTCCACTATAAATGCCATATTGGCTCATGGAGCAGTGGAGTATGTGATATTTGCAAATATCTCCCAGGTTACTGCAAACCTTGTATTGACCTCCTTTCTGCGGATAAGCTTTGAGGAGATTTACCCTTTACATGCATTACTTCAATGTTTTCTCTTCAAGTTACTTGCCAAAATGTGTGTATTTAAAATCCTATAGGCTCCAAATGAAGAACTCGTAAATATGGAGAGTCCCTCCAAGAAATGTGTACAAGGATGAAGCTCATATCAGCCACGAAGTGAGTGAATTTAAACAATGCTCTTCATATAAGATCTTCCTTGTGTTCAATATCTTTCCTGAGATTCCTTCTATGAAATCTACCCTATTGGCCAATGGAACAATTGAGAATGAGAAATTATCAAAAATTTAACAGATAACTGCAAACCTCGTATGGAAATCACTGCTGCAGATAAGCTATGTAGCGATTTACTCTTTACCTGTATTACTTCACAGTTTTCTCTTTAGGTTATTTGCCAAAAGGTGTTCATGTGGACTCTTACGGTCTACAAATAAAGAATTCCTAAATACTGATATAACGTCCAGGAAATATGTACAAGATTGAAGGTCCTAATATCCATGAAGACAGTGAAGGGAAAAAAGGATTTTAATATAATATCGTCCTAGTTTTCAATGTATATCTTGAAACAACTTTCCCTATATCTATCAAAAAGGACAAAGTAGCAGATGAGTACGAGATATTCGCAAATATCTCCTACCTAAGTGCAAACCTTGTATTGAACTCATTGCTGCAGATAAGCTATGAGGAGATTTATCCTTTACATGAATTACTTCATTGTTTTCTCTTCAAGTTACTTGCCAAAATGTGTGTATTTAGAATCCTATAGGCTTCAAAAGAAGAACTCGTAAATATGGAGAGTTCCTACAAGAAATATGTACAAGAATGAAGCTCATATAAGCCACGAAGTGAGTGAATTTAAACAATGCTCTTCATATAATATCTTCCTTGTATTCAATATCTTTCCTGAGACTCCTTCTATGAAAGCTACCCTATTGGCCAATGGAACAATTGAGAATGAGATATTAGCAAAAAATTCACAGATAACTGCCAACCTCGTATGGAGATCACTGCTGCAGATAAGCTATGTCGAGGTTTACTCTTTACCTGTATTACCTCACAGTTTTCTCTTTAGGTTATTTGCCAAAAGGAGTTCATGTTGACACTTACGGTCTACAAATGAAGAATTCCTAAATACTGAGATAACGTCCAGGAAATATGTACAAGATTGAAGGTCCTAATATCCATGAAGAGAGTGAAGGGAAACAAGGATGTTAATATAATATTGTCCTAGTTTTCAATGTATGTCTTGAAACAACTTCCCCTATATCTATCAAAAAGGCCAAAGTAGCAAATGAGTACGAGATATTCGCAAGTATCTCCTATCTAACTGTAATCCTTGAATTGAGCTCATTGCTGCAGATAAGATATCTGGAGGTTTACCCTTTTCCTGTATTACTGCACAGTTTTCGCTTTAGGTTATTTGAAAAAATGGTTTTATTTGGATTCCTATAGCCTAGTTTTGAAGAAACCATAAATATTGAGATAACCTTCTGGAAATTTGTAGAAGATTAAAAATCATATTATCCATGAAGAGAGTTAAGGGAAGCAATGCAGCTAATGTCATATCTTCCTAGTGTTCAATGTGTATCTTGAAACACCTTTCAGTATTTCTCCCATACTGGCCAAGGGAGCAAATGTGAATGTGATATTTTCCAATATCTCCGAGATAACTGCAAACCTTATGTGGAGATATTTGCTGCAGAGAAGATATCTGGAGGTTTGCCCTGTACTTGTACTACTTCAGAGATTTCTCCTTAAGTTATTTCTCAAAATCAGTTTATTCGGATTACTATGGCCTTCAATAGGAGAAATACCGTATATTGACATAACTGTCAGGACATATGCAGAAGATTGTAACTCATATTACCCATGAAAAGTGTGAAGGGATTCAAAGCTGTTAATGTCATATCTTCCTAGTGTTCAATATATGTCTTGAGATAGCTTCCACTCTATCTACCGTAATGGCCAAAGCAGCAATTGAAAATGTGATGTTCCGAAATATCTACTACGTAACTCTAAACCTTGTATGGAGCTGATTGCTTTAGATATGATGTCAGGAGGTTTAACCTGGACATGTAGGACTTCGGAATATTTTCTTCAGGTTGTTTGCGAAATGTTTCTATTTGGATTCCTCTAGCCTAGAATTGAAGAAGTCTGATATATTGAGATAAACTTCAGGAAACATGTACAAGAGTGAAAGTCGTGTTATCCTTGAAGAGAGTGAAGGCATACAATGCTGTTAATGTGATATTTCCCTAGTGTTCAATATATGTCTTGAGAGAACTTCCACTATCTCAGCCATATTGGAAGAAGGAAAAATTGAGAATATCATATTCCCAAATATCTCCTACATTACTGCCAACCCTGTATTGAGCTGATTGCTGAACGTAAGATGTCAGGGGGTTTACCCTTGACAAGTATTACTTCATAGTATTGTCTTCAGGTTGTTTGCCAAAATGTTTTTCTTTCGATTCGTATAGCCTACAATTGAAGAAATCTGACATATTGAAATAATCTTCAAGAAATACGTACAAGATTGAAGTTCATATTATCCATGAAGAGAATGAAGGGAAGCAATGCTGTTCATGTAAGATCTTCCTAGTGTTCGATATATGTATAGAGTTACCTTCCACTATATCTGCCATATTGGCAAATGGAGCAGTGGAGTATGTGATATTTGCAAATATCTCCCAGGTTACTGTAAACCTTGCATTGGACTCATTGCTGCAGATAAGCTATGAGGAGATTTACCCTTTACATGAATTACTTCATAGTTTTCTCTTCAAGTTACTTGCCAAAAGGTGTGTATCTGGATTCCTTTAGGCTCCAAATGAAGAACTCCTAAATATGGAGAGTCCCTCCAAGAAATATGTACAAGAATGAAACTCATATCGTCCACAAAGTGAGTGAATTTAAACAATGCTGTCAATACAACATCTTCCTTGCGTTCAACATCTTTCCTGGGATTTCTTCTATTAAAGCTACCGTATTGGCCAATGGAACAATTGAGAATGAGATATTAGCAAAAATTTCACAGATAACTACCAACCTCGTATGGAGGTCATTGCTGCAGATAAGCTATGTGGAGGTTTACCATTTACCTGTATTACCTCTCAGCTTTCTCTTTAGGTTATTTGTCAAAAGGTGTTCATGTTGACTCTTGCGGTCTACAAATGAAGAAATCCTAAATACTGAGATAACATCCAGGAAATATGTACAAGGTTGAAGGTCCTAATATCCATGTAGAGAGTGAAGGGAAACAAGGATGTTAATATAATATTGTCCTAGTTTTCAGTGTATGTCTCGAAACACCTTCCCCTATATCTATCATAAAGGCCAAAGTAGGAAATGAGTATGAGATATTCGCAAATATCTGCTACCTAACTGAAATCCTTGTATTGAGTTCATTGCTGCAGATAAGATATCAGGAGGTTTACCCTTTACATGAATTACTGCAGAGTTTTCGCTTTAGGTTATTTGACAAAATGGTTTTCTTTGCATTCCTACAGCCTACTTCTGAAGAAACCTTAAATATTGAGATAACCTTCTGGAAATTTGTAGAAGATTATAAATCATATTATCCATGAAGAGAGTCAAGGGAAGCAATGCTGCTAATGTCATATCTTCCTAATGTTCAATGTGCATCTTGAAACACCTTCCAGTATTTCTCCCATACTGGCCAAGGGAGCAAATGAGAATGTGATATTTTCCAATATCTCCGAGATAACTGCAAACCTTATGTGGAGATATTTGCTGCAGATAAGATATCTGGAGGTTTGCCCTGTCCTTGTATTACTTCGGAGATTTCTCCTTAAGTTATTTGTCAAAATCAGTTTATTCGGATTACTATGGCCTTCAATAGGAGAAATACCGTATATTGACATAAGCTTCAGGACATATGCACAAGATTGTAACTCATATTACCCATGAAAAGGGTGAAGGGAAACAAAGCTGTTAATGTCGCATCTTCCTAGTGTTCAATATATGTCCGGAGATACCTTCCACTCTATCTAACTTTATGGCCAAAGGAGTAATTGAAAATGTGATATTCCCAAATATCTACTACGTAACTCTAAACCTTGTAGGGAGCTTATGGCTTTAGATATGATGTCAGGAGGTTTAACCTTGACATGTATTACTTCGGGATATTTTCTTCAGGTTGTTTGCCGAAATGTTTTGATTTGGATTCCTATAGCCTACAATAGAAGAAATCTGATATATTGAGATAACCTTCAGGAAACATGTACAAGACTGAAGGTTGTGTTACCCTTGAAGAGAGAGAAGGCATACAATGCTGTTAATGTCCCATCTTCCTAGTGTTCAATATATGTCTTGAGATAACTTCCACTATCTCAGCCATATTGGAAAAAGGAAAAATTGAGAATATGATATTCCTAAATCTCTCTTACATAACTGCCAACCTTGTATTGAGCTCATTGCTGAAGGTAAGATGTCAGAAGGTTTACCCTTGACAAGTATAACTTCATAGTATTCTCTTCAGGTTCTTTGCCAAAATGTTTTTCTTTCGATTCGTATAGCCTACAACTGAAGAAATCTGACATATTGAGATAATCTTTAAGAAAGACGTACAAGATTGAAGTTCATATTATCCATGAAGGGAATGAAAGGAAGCAATGCTGGTAATGTACTATCTTCCTAGTGTTCGATATATGTATAGAGTTACCTTCCACTATATCTGCCATATTGGCTCATGGAGCAGTGGAGTATGTGATATTTGCATATATCTCCCAGGTTACTGCAAACCTTGTATTGAACTCATTGATGCGGATAAGCTATGAGGAGATTTACCCTTTACATGAATTACTTCATTATTTTCCCTTGAAGTTACTTGCCGAAATGTGTGTATTTAGAATCCTGTAGGCTCCAAATGAAGAACTCGTAAGTATGGAGAGTCCCTCCAAGAAATATGTACAAGAATGAAGCTCATATCAGCCACAAAGTGAGTGAATTTAAACAATGCTCTTCATATAATATCTTCCTTGTGTTCAATGTCTTTCCTGAGACTCCTTCTATGAAAGCTACCCTATTGGCCAATGGAAAAATTGAGAATGAGATATTAGCAAAAAATTCACAGATAACTGCCAACCTCGTATGGAGATCACTGCTGCAGATAAGCTATGTCGAGGTTTACTCTTTACCTGTATTACCTCACAGTTTTCTCTTTAGGTTATTTGCCAAAAGGAGTTCATGTTGACACTTACGGTCTACAAATGAAGAATTCCTAAATACTGAGATAACGTCCAGGAAATATGTACAAGATTGAAGGTCCTAATATCCATGAAGAGAGTGAAGGGAAACAAGGATGTTAATATAATATTGTCCTAGTTTTCAATGTATGTCTTGAAACAACTTCCCCTATATCTATCAAAAAGGCCAAAGTAGCAAATGAGTACGAGATATTCGCAAGTATCTCCTATCTAACTGTAATCCTTGAATTGAGCTCATTGCTGCAGATAAGATATCTGGAGGTTTACCCTTTTCCTGTATTACTGCACAGTTTTCGCTTTAGGTTATTTGAAAAAATGGTTTTATTTGGATTCCTATAGCCTAGTTTTGAAGAAACCATAAATATTGAGATAACCTTCTGGAAATTTGTAGAAGATTAAAAATCATATTATCCATGAAGAGAGTTAAGGGAAGCAATGCAGCTAATGTCATATCTTCCTAGTGTTCAATGTGTATCTTGAAACACCTTTCAGTATTTCTCCCATACTGGCCAAGGGAGCAAATGTGAATGTGATATTTTCCAATATCTCCGAGATAACTGCAAACCTTATGTGGAGATATTTGCTGCAGAGAAGATATCTGGAGGTTTGCCCTGTACTTGTACTACTTCAGAGATTTCTCCTTAAGTTATTTCTCAAAATCAGTTTATTCGGATTACTATGGCCTTCAATAGGAGAAATACCGTATATTGACATAACTGTCAGGACATATGCAGAAGATTGTAACTCATATTACCCATGAAAAGTGTGAAGGGATTCAAAGCTGTTAATGTCATATCTTCCTAGTGTTCAATATATGTCTTGAGATAGCTTCCACTCTATCTACCGTAATGGCCAAAGCAGCAATTGAAAATGTGATGTTCCGAAATATCTACTACGTAACTCTAAACCTTGTATGGAGCTGATTGCTTTAGATATGATGTCAGGAGGTTTAACCTGGACATGTAGGACTTCGGAATATTTTCTTCAGGTTGTTTGCGAAATGTTTCTATTTGGATTCCTCTAGCCTAGAATTGAAGAAGTCTGATATATTGAGATAAACTTCAGGAAACATGTACAAGAGTGAAAGTCGTGTTATCCTTGAAGAGAGTGAAGGCATACAATGCTGTTAATGTGATATTTCCCTAGTGTTCAATATATGTCTTGAGAAAACTTCCACTATCTCAGCCATATTGGAAGAAGGAAAAATTGAGAATATCATATTCCCCAATATCTCCTACATTACTGCCAACCCTGTATTGAGCTGATTGCTGAACGTAAGATGTCAGGGGGTTTACCCTTGACAAGTATTACTTCATAGTATTGTCTTCAGGTTGTTTGCCAAAATGTTTTTCTTTCGATTCGTATAGCCTACAATTGAAGAAATCTGACATATTGAAATAATCTTCAAGAAATACGTACAAGATTGAAGTTCATATTATCCATGAAGAGAATGAAGGGAAGCAATGCTGTTCATGTAAGATCTTCCTAGTGTTCGATATATGTATAGAGTTACCTTCCACTATATCTGCCATATTGGCAAATGGAGCAGTGGAGTATGTGATATTTGCAAATATCTCCCAAGTTACTGCAAACCTTGCATTGGACTCATTGCTGCAGATAAGCTATGAGGAGATTTACCCTTTACATGAATTACTTCATAGTTTTCTCTTCAAGTTACTTGCCAAAAGGTGTGTATCTGGATTCCTTTAGGCTCCAAATGAAGAACTCCTAAATATGGAGAGTCCCTCCAAGAAATATGTACAAGAATGAAACTCATATCGTCCACGAAGTGAGTGAATTTAAACAATGCTGTCAATACAATATCTTCCTTGCGTTCAACATCTTTCCTGGGATTTCTTCTATTAAAGCTACCGTATTGGCCAATGGAACAATTGAGAATGAGATATTAGCAAAAATTTCACAGATAACTACCAACCTCGTATGGAGGTCATTGCTGCAGATAAGCTATGTGGAGGTTTACCATTTACCTGTATTACCTCTCAGCTTTCTCTTTAGGTTATTTGTCAAAAGGTGTTCATGTTGACTCTTGCGGTCTACAAATGAAGAAATCCTAAATACTGAGATAACATCCAGGAAATATGTACAAGATTGAAGGTCCTAATATCCATGTAGAGAGTGAAGGGAAACAAGGATGTTAATATAATATTGTCCTAGTTTTCAGTGTATGTCTCGAAACACCTTCCCCTATATCTATCATAAAGGCCAAAGTAGGAAATGAGTATGAGATATTCGCAAATATCTGCTACCTAACTGAAATCCTTGTATTGAGTTCATTGCTGCAGATAAGATATCAGGAGGTTTACCCTTTACATGAATTACTGCAGAGTTTTCGCTTTAGGTTATTTGACAAAATGGTTTTCTTTGCATTCCTATAGCCTACTTCGGAAGAAACCTTAAATATTGAGATAACCTTCTGGAAATTTGTAGAAGATTATAAATCATATTATCCATGAAGAGAGTCAAGGGAAGCAATGCTGCTAATGTCATATCTTCCTAATGTTCAATGTGTATCTTGAAACACCTTCCAGTATTTCTCCCATACTGGCCAAGGGAGCAAATGAGAATGTGATATTTTCCAATATCTCCGAGATAACTGCAAACCTTATGTGGAGATATTTGCTGCAGATAAGATATCTGGAGGTTTGCCCTGTCCTTGTATTACTTCGGAGATTTCTCCTTAAGTTATTTGTCAAAATCAGTTTATTCGGATTACTATGGCCTTCAATAGGAGAAATACCGTATATTGACATAAGCTTCAGGACATATGCACAAGATCGTAACTCATATTACCCATGAAAAGGGTGAAGGGAAACAAAGCTGTTAATGTCGCATCTTCCTAGTGTTCAATATATGTCCGGAGATACCTTCCACTCTATCTAACTTTATGGCCAAAGGAGTAATTGAAAATGTGATATTCCCAAATATCTACTACGTAACTCTAAACCTTGTAGGGAGCTTATGGCTTTAGATATGATGTCAGGAGGTTTAACCTTGACATGTATTACTTCGGGATATTTTCTTCAGGTTGTTTGCCGAAATGTTTTGATTTGGATTCCTATAGCCTACAATAGAAGAAATCTGATATATTGAGATAACCTTCAGGAAACATGTACAAGACTGAAGGTTGTGTTACCCTTGAAGAGAAAGAAGGCATACAATGCTGTTAATGTTCCATCTTCCTAGTGTTCAATATATGTCTTGAGATAACTTCCACTATCTCAGCCATATTGGAAAAAGGAAAAATTGAGAATATGATATTCCTAAATCTCTCTTACATAACTGCCAACCTTGTATTGAGCTCATTGATGAAGGTAAGATGTCAGAAGGTTTACCCTTGACAAGTATAACTTCATAGTATTCTCTTCAGGTTCTTTGCCAAAATGTTTTTCTTTCAATTCGTATAGCCTACAACTGAAGAAATCTGACATATTGAGATAATCTTTAAGAAAGACGTACAAGATTGAAGTTCATATTATCCATGAAGAGAATGAAAGGAAGCAATGCTGTTAATGTACTATCTTCCTAGTGTTCGATATATGTATAGAGTTACCTTCCACTATATCTGCCATATTGGCTAATGGAGCAGTGGAGTATGTGATATTTGCATATATCTCCCAGGTTACTGCAAACCTTGTATTGAACTCATTGATGCGGATAAGCTATGAGGAGATTTACCCTTTACATGAATTACTTCATTATTTTCCCTTGAAGTTACTTGCCGAAATGTGTGTATTTAGAATCCTGTAGGCTCCAAATGAAGAACTCGTAAGTATGGAGAGTCCCTCCAAGAAATATGTACAAGAATGAAGCTCATATCAGCCACAAAGTGAGTGAATTTAAACAATGCTCTTCATATAATATCTTCCTTGTGTTCAATGTCTTTCCTGAGACTCCTTCTATGAAAGCTACCCTATTGGCCAATGGAAAAATTGAGAATGAGATATTAGCAAAAAATTCACAGATAACTGCCAACCTCGTATGGAGATCACTGCTGCAGATAAGCTATGTCGAGGTTTACTCTTTACCTGTATTACCTCACAGTTTTCTCTTTAGGTTATTTGCCAAAAGGAGTTCATGTTGACACTTACGGTCTACAAATGAAGAATTCCTAAATACTGAGATAACGTCCAGGAAATATGTACAAGATTGAAGGTCCTAATATCCATGAAGAGAGTGAAGGGAAACAAGGATGTTAATATAATATTGTCCTAGTTTTCAATGTATGTCTTGAAACAACTTCCCCTATATCTATCAAAAAGGCCAAAGTAGCAAATGAGTACGAGATATTCGCAAGTATCTCCTATTCAACTGTAATCCTTGAATTGAGCTCATTGCTGCAGATAAGATATCTGGAGGTTTACCCTTTTCCTGTATTACTGCACAGTTTTCGCTTTAGGTTATTTGAAAAAATGGTTTTATTTGGATTCCTATAGCCTAGTTTTGAAGAAACCATAAATATTGAGATAACCTTCTGGAAATTTGTAGAAGATTAAAAATCATATTATCCATGAAGAGAGTTAAGGGAAGCAATGCAGCTAATGTCATATCTTCCTAGTGTTCAATGTGTATCTTGAAACACCTTTCAGTATTTCTCCCATACTGGCCAAGGGAGCAAATGTGAATGTGATATTTTCCAATATCTCCGAGATAACTGCAAACTTTATGTGGAGATATTTGCTGCAGAGAAGATATCTGGAGGTTTGCCCTGTACTTGTACTACTTCAGAGATTTCTCCTTAAGTTATTTGTCAAAATCAGTTTATTCGGATTACTATGGCCTTCAATAGGAGAAATACCGTATATTGACATAACTGTCAGGACATATGCAGAAGATTGTAACTCATATTACCCATGAAAAGTGTGAAGGGATTCAAAGCTGTTAATGTCATATCTTCCTAGTGTTCAATATATGTCTTGAGATAGCTTCCACTCTATCTACCGTAATGGCCAAAGCAGCAATTGAAAATGTGATGTTCCGAAATATCTACTACGTAACTCTAAACCTTGTATGGAGCTGATTGCTTTAGATATGATGTCAGGAGGTTTAACCTGGACATGTAGGACTTCGGAATATTATCTTCAGGTTGTTTGCGAAATGTTTTTATTTGGATTCCTCTAGCCTAGAATTGAAGAAGTCTGATATATTGAGATAAACTTCAGGAAACATGTACAAGAGTGAAAGTCGTGTTATCCTTGAAGAGAGTGAAGGCATACAATGCTGTTAATGTGATATTTCCCTAGTGTTCAATATATGTCCTGAGAGAACTTCCACTATCTCAGCCATATTGGAAGAAGGAAAAATTGAGAATATCATATTCCCAAATATCTCCTACATTACTGCCAACCCTGTATTGAGCTGATTGCTGAACGTAAGATGTCAGGGGGTTTACCCTTGACAAGTATTACTTCATAGTATTGTCTTCAGGTTGTTTGCCAAAATGTTTTTCTTTCGGTTCGTATAGCCTACAATTGAAGGAATCTGACATATTGAAATAATCTTCAAGAAATACGTACAAGATTGAAGTTCATATTATCCATGAAGAGAATGAAGGGAAGCAATGCTGTTCATGTAAGATCTTCCTAGTGTTCGATATATGTATAGAGTTACCTTCCACTATATCTGCCATATTGGTAAATGGAGCAGTGGAGTATGTGATATTTGCAAATATCTCCCAGGTTACTGCAAACCTTGCATTGGACTCATTGCTGCAGATAAACTATGAGGAGATTTACCCTTTACGTGAATTACTTCATAGTTTTCTCTTCAAGTTACTTTCCAAAAGGTGTGTATCTGGATTCCTTTAGGCTCCAAATGAAGAACTCCTAAATATGGAGAGTCACTCCAAGAAATATGTACAAGAATGAAACTCATATCATCCACGAAGTGAGTGAATTTAAACAATGCTGTCAATACAATATCTTCCTTGCGTTCAACATCTTTCCTGGGATTTCTTCTATTAAAGCTACATTATTGGCCAATGGAACAATTGAGAATGAGATATTAGCAAAAATTTCACAGATAACTACCAACCTCGTATGGAGGTCATTGCTGCAGATAAGCTATGTGGAGGTTTACCATTTACCTGTATTACCTCTCAGCTTTCTCTTTAGGTTATTTGTCAAAAGGTGTTCATGTTGACTCTTGCGGTCTACAAATGAAGAAATCCTAAATACTGAGATAACATCCAGGAAATATGTACAAGATTGAAGGTCCTAATATCCATGTAGAGAGTGAAGGGAAACAAGGATGTTAATATAATATTGTCCTAGTTTTCAGTGTATGTCTCGAAACACCTTCCCCTATATCTATCATAAAGGCCAAAGTAGGAAATGAGTATGAGATATTCGCAAATATCTGCTACCTAACTGAAATCCTTGTATTGAGTTCATTGCTGCAGATAAGATATCAGGAGGTTTACCCTTTACATGAATTACTGCAGAGTTTTCGCTTTAGGTTATTTGACAAAATGGTTTTCTTTGCATTCCTATAGCCTACTTCTGAAGAAACCTTAAATATTGAGATATCCTTCTGGAAATTTGTAGAAGATTATAAATCATATTATCCATGAAGAGAGTCAAGGGAAGCAATGCTGCTAATGTCATATCTTCCTAATGTTCAATGTGTATCTTGAAACACCTTCCAGTATTTCTCCCATACTGGCCAAGGGAGCAAATGAGAATGTGATATTTTCCAATATCTCCGAGATAACTGCAAACCTTATGTGGAGATATTTGCTGCAGATAAGATATCTGGAGATTTGCCCTGTCCTTGTATTACTTCGGAGATTTCTCCTTAAGTTATTTGTCAAAATCAGTTTATTCGGATTACTATGGCCTTCAATAGGAGAAATACCGTATATTGACATAACTGTCAGGACATATGCACAAGATTGTAACTCATATTACCCATGAAAAGAGTGAAGGGACACAAAGCTCTTAATGTCGTATGTTCCTAGTGTTCAATATATGTCTTGAAATAGCTTCCACTCTATCTACCGTAATGGCCAAAGCAGCAATTGAAAATGTGATGTTCCGAAATATCTACTACGTAATTCTAAACCTTGTATGGAGCTGATTGCTTTAGATATGATGTCAGGAGGTTTAACCTTGACATATAGGACTTCGGAATATTATCTTCAGGTTGTTTGCGAAATGTTTTTATTTGGATTCCTCTAGCCTAGAATTGAAGAAGTCTGATATATTGAGATAAACTTCAGGAAACATGTACAAGAGTGAAAGTCGTGTTATCCTTGAAGAGAGTGAAGGCATACAATGCTGTTAATGTGATATTTCCCTAGTGTTCAATATATGTCTTGAGAGAACTTCCACTATCTCAGCCATATTGGAAGAAGGAAAAATTGAGAATATCATATTCCCAAATATCTCCTACATTGCTGCCAACGCTGTATTGAGCTGATTGCTGAACGTAAGATGTCAGGGGGTTTACCCTTGACAAGTATTACTTCATAGTATTGTCTTCAGGTTGTTTGCCAAAATGTTTTTCTTTCGATTCGTATAGCCTACAATTGAAGAAATCTGACATATTGAAATAATCTTCAAGAAATACGTACAAGATTGAAGTTCATATTATCCATGAAGAGAATGAAGGGAAGCAATGCTGTTCATGTAAGATCTTCCTAGTGTTCGATATATGTATAGAGTTACCTTCCACTATATCTGCCGTATTGCCAAATGGAGCAGTGGAGTATGTGATATTTGCAAATATCTCCCAGGTTACTGCAAACCTTACATTGGACTCATTGCTGCAGATAAGCTATGAGGAGATGTACCCTTTACATGAATTACTTCATAGTTTTCTCTTCAAGTTACTTGCCAAAAGGTGTGTATCTGGATTCCTTTAGGCTCCAAATGAAAACCTCCTAAATATGGAGAGTCCCTCCAAGAAATATGTACAAGAATGAAACTCATATCATCCACGAAGTGAGTGAATGTAAACAATGCTGTCAATACAATATCTTCCTTGCGTTCTACATCTTTCCTGAGATTTCTTCTATTAAAGCTACCGTATTGGCCAATGGAACAATTGAGAATGAGATATTAGCAAAAATTTCACAGATAACTACCAACCTCGTATGGAGGTCATTCCTGCAGATAAGCTATGTGGAGGTTTACCATTTACCTGTATTATCTCTCAGCTTTCTCTTTAGGTTATTTGTCAAAAGGTGTTCATGTTGACTCTTGCGGTCTACAAATGAAGAAATCCTAAATACTGAGATAACATCCAGGAAATATGTACAAGATTGAAGGTCCTAATATCCATGTAGAGAGTGAAGGGAAACAAGGATGTTAATATAATATCGTCCTAGTTTTCAATGTATGTCTTGAAACACCTTCCCCTATATCTATTATAAAGGCCAAGTAGCAAATGAGTATAAGATATTCGCAAATATCTCCTACCTAACTGCAATCCTTGTATTGAGCTCATTCCTGCAGATAAGATATCAGGTGGTTTACCCTTTACATGTGTTACTGCAGAGTTTTCGCTTTAAGTTATTTGACAAAATGGTTTTCTGTGCATTCCTATGGCCTACTTTTGATGAAACCTTAAATATTGAGATAACGTTCTGGAAATTTATAGAAGATTATAAATCATATTATCCATTAAAAGATTAAAGGGAAGCAATGATGCTAATGTCATATCTTCCTAGTGTTCAATGTCTATCTTGAAACACCTTCCAGTATTTCTCCCATATTGACCAAGGGAGCAATTGAGAATGTGATATTTTCCAATATCTCCGAGATAACTGCAAACCTTCTGTTGAGATATTTGCTGCAGAGAAGATATCTGGAGGTTTGCCCTGTACTTGTAGTACTTCAGAGTTTTCTCCTTCAGTTATTTGCCAAAATCAGTGTATTCGGATTACTATGTCCTTCAATAGGAGAAATAGCGTATATTGACATAACCTTCGGGACATATGGACAAGATTGTAAGTCATATTCCCCATGAAAAGAGTGAAGGGAAACAAAGCTGTTAATGTCGTATCTTCCTAGTGTTCAATATATGTGTGGAGATACATTCCACTCTATCTGCCTTAATGGAAAAAGGAGCAATTGAAAATGTGATATTGCCAAATATCTACTACGTAACCCTAAACGTAATATGGAGTTCATTGCTCTAGATATGATGTCAGGAGGTTTAACCTTGACATGTATTACTTCGGAATATTTTCTTTACGTTGTTTGCCGAAATGTTTTTATTTGGATTCCTATAGCCTACAATTGAAGAAATCTGATATATTGAGATAAACTTCAAGAAACATGTACAAGACTGAAGGTCGTGTTATCCTTGAAGAGAGTGAAGGGATACAATGCTGTTAATGTCCTTTCTTCCTGGTGTTCAATATATGTCTTAAGAGAACTTCCACTATCTCAGCCATATTGGAAAAAGGAAAAATTGAGAATATCATATTCCCCAATATCTCCTACATAACTGCCAACCTTGTATTGAGCTCATTGCTGAAGGCAAGATATCAGGGAGTTTACCCTTGACAAGTATTACTTCATAGTATTCTCCTCAGGTTGTTTGCCAAAATGTTTTTCTTTTGATTCGTATAGCCTACAATTGAAGAAATCTGACATATTGAGATAATCTTCAAGAAATACGTACAAGATTGAAGTTCGTATTATCCATGAAGAGAATGAAGGGAAGCAATGCTATTCATGTAATATCTTCCTACTATTCGATGTATGTATAGAGTTACCTTCCACTATATCTGCCGTATTGTCTAATGGAGCATTGGAGTATGTGATATTTGCAAATATCTCCCAGGTTACTGCAAACCTTGTATTGAACTCATTGCTGCAGATACGCTATGAGGAGATTTACCCTTTACATGAAATACTTCATAGTTTTCTCTTTAAGTTACTTGCCAACAGGTGTGTATTTGGATTCCTATAGGCTCCAAAGGAAGAACTCCTAAATATGGGTAGTTCTTTCAAGAAATACGTACAAGATTGAACCTCATATCAGCCACAAAGTGAGTGAATTTAAACAATGCTGTCAATACAATATCTTCCTTGCGTTCAACATCTTTCCATAGATTCCTTCTATGAAAGCTACCGTATTGGCCAATGGAACAATTGAGAATGAGATATTAGCAAAAATTTCACAGATAACTGCAAACATCGTATAGAGATCATTGCTGCAGATTAGCTATGTGGAGGTTTACCATTTACCTGTATTACCTCACAGTTTTCTCTTTAGGTTATTTGCCAAAAGGTGTTCATGTTGACTCTTACGGTGTACAAGTGAAGAAATCTTAAATACTGACATAACATCAAGGAAATATGTACAAGATTGAAGCTGCTAATATCCATGAAGAGAGTGAAGAGAAACAAGGATGTTAATATAATATCGTCCTAGTTTTCAATGTATGTCTTGAAAAACCTTCCCCTATATCTATCATAAAGACCAAAGTAGCAAATGAGTATGAGATATTCGCAAATATCTCCTACCTAACTGCAATCCTTGTATTGAGCTCATTGCTGCAGATAAGATATCAGGAGGTTTACCCTTTACATCTATTACTGCATAGTTTTTGCTTTAGGTTATTTGAGAAAATGGTTTTATTTGGATTTCTATGGCCTACTTTTGAAGAAACCTTAAATATTGAGATAACCTTCTGGAAATTTGTAGAAGATGAAAAATGATATTATCCATGAAGAGAGCAAAGGGAAGCAATGCTGCTAATGTCATATCTTCCTAGTGTTCAATGTCTGCCTTGAAACACCTTCCAGTATTTCTCCCATACTGGTCAAGGGAGAAATTGAGAATGTGATATTTTCCAATATCTCCGAGAAAACTGCAAACCTTCTGTTGAGATATTTGCTGCAGAGAAGATATCTGGAGGTTTGCCCTGTGCTTGTACTACTTCAGAGTTTTCTCCTTCAGTTATTTGCCAAAATCAGTTTATTCGGATTACTATGGCCTTCAATAGGAGAAATAACGTATATTGACATAACCAGAAGGACACATGCACAAGATTCTAACTTATATTACCCATGAAAAGAGTGAAGGGAAACAATTAATGTCGTATCTTCCTTGTGTTCATTATATGTCTTGAGATACCTTCTACTCTATCTACCTTAATGGACAAAGGAGGTATTGAAAATGTGATATTCCGAAATATCTACTACGTAACTCTAAGTCCTGTATGGAGCTCATTACTTTAGATATGATGTCAGGAGGTTTAACCTTGACATGTATTACTTCGGAATATTTTCTGTAGGTTGTTTGCGAAATGTTTTTATTTGAATTCCTATAGCCTACAATTGAAGAAATCTGATATATTGAGATAAACTTCAGGAAACATGTACAAGACTGAAGGTCGCGTTATCCTAAATTTATTTTTATTTGAGATGATATACTTTCTTTTTTGGTGTTTTTTGGTAATTTAGTCGATCAAAATTTATTTATGTATTCCTTTCCCCTGTAGCGCCAAATTCTCCAGAGGCCAGAATTGTAGCTGAGTGCCGAACTTCCACACATGCTTTCTTCTTCTCCATTCCCCTACAATGGTAATTGATAAGACTCGATGGCAGGGCAGCGGCAGCAGCGTAGAGGCTTAGGTGCATGGGCAGAGCCACCAAAGCCTTGGTCCCAGGGAAGTGTCTTGAGTGATCCTCAGTCTGAATCGAAGTCCTGGGAGCCGTCCTACTCCAAGTCTTGGAGCACATCCGAGGAATATTGGTTCCATTTCCTCGGTCTAATGAGACTTCTTTCCTCATGAGGGAAACTGCCATATTCGCCATCACACCCCCTGCTGCTCTCTGTGTCCCTGCTTCCTTCTTCCTGCTCAGGGGAGTCGTTACGCCAGCGGTTTTCACTCTTTTCCTCCTCCTCATCCTGATCTTCTTCCATTTCCTGTGCTGGATCATGTGCTTCCGCCTCGCACTTCTCACTCTAGGGCTGTCCCGAGAGTTGGCCTTGAGTCGATCTGGGAAGAGCCATGTCCAGGTCCTTAAAGTCCTAAACATAGTCTTCTTCTTCATCGTCTAGGTGCTCTGCGACTTTTTCATCCTGGCGGATTGTCTGTGGCTCACGGATCCCCCTTAGTGATTTCGAGATGATCACCTGTGGGTGAGAATCCTCGGGGCAGGGAGAAGGAATGGGGATGGTGTGTTTCTGAGCAGCCTGGTCATGCCTGATCTCACAGAGTTGGAATTGTTGCGGAGATGATGACTTGCCCCCTCTCTGTGACGTTGGCGTGGCAGCCTCAGAGTCTGGCTCATGTGTGGGAGGCCTGGCGGCAGCGGCCACAGCTGGCAGCGCTGCTTGTCCTTGCGCACAGGCGGCCTGGCGTTTGGAGACCAGGCCACGGGGGTGCTCGTGGCGTCTCAGCCCCTTGGCCGTGAGGCGGTGGTCACGGATGCTGTGATGGCTTTGCAGAGAAGGAGTCAGGGCTCTGTTGGCCTTCTGTGTGGTCATGCCTTTTCTGACATGCTTCCGAACAGGCTCATCCCGGGAGCGTCCCGTCGCCGCCCCCTCCGCCCCTGCTCGGACTCCCCAATTCCTCTACCTTTCCACGCCCACCTCAGTTCCTCTTCAGTATCTGCGCCACGATTCCATCTCAGCAAAGGCACCTTGAGCGCCACACCCACCTTCCTGCTCTTGGCACTCTTCTCTTCCCCTTCGAAAGCCACTGGTGGCACACCGTGTGTCTCCTGGGGCAGCTGGGCCTTGCTCTCCTTCAGCTTGACATGATTGGCTCTGGGTTCCTCCTTCAGTCTTTGCCAAGACAGCTATTCTTCATCCTTTGGGATCTGGAGCATTTCCCCACATTCTGCAAGAATGGAGTGCATCCCAGTGTCCTCATGCTCCTGAAGGAGGCTCTCTCTGTCTCTCACTTGGCCCAAAGCTCTTTCCCTCTCCTCTCCTTTTGGTTGCTAAGGCAGTGCGAGCCTCCTGGAGCTTGGCCTTGCCCTTGCCAGGGGCTCTTTCCAAGGGAAGCACTTGGTCATCCTTGTGTTCTGGGAGTGATCCAGAGAATCGGTGAAGACCCCCTGGTGTTCCTCACAGAACTTCTCTTTGGCCCGTCTTCCCCACAGCTAGTCAGACTCTCCATGCTGTGGCGCAGATGACGTCTGAGCATTGTACTAGTAAGGGAGAAATCTGGCAGGTGCCCGTTGGGCCCCAAGTCGCAGACTTGGCGAAGCCCTCGCCATTGCGGACAAGCCACGAGTTCATCGGCCCACTCCCTGCCCTGGAGAAGACACACTGCCCAAAAGCTGTGGCCACGTTGGACAGTCACTGGGTCAGGGCAGTAGCCCAGGCACATCGAGCAAGTGAGCTCTGCCTTCAGATTTTCAAGTAGGGCTCTTGAATCCATCATCCTAGGATTCGAATTCCTTCCTTCCCAGAGCTGCCACTCAGGACAGGACAGAGAAAGCTAGCCCTTCTGCTAGAGCTCTGGCAGCAACTGATACTGCCCCAGAGCTGGGGAGTTCTTGGTAGGAGGCCTCCCCTACTTTGCCCCGCCCTTGACTCCACCCACCAGAGCAGCAGAAGCCCTGCGAGGGCAGGGCCAACCTGGCTCCTCCCTACATCTCATCTCTCCACCCTGCCTCGTCATTTTGACTCCTCTCACTGCGTACTTCCACTTTCCCCAATACCACCATGCTTGGAGTTGACTTACTCTCCTTTTGGTCATGAAAGGCCCCTTCTTTCTGGCTGTCCATCGTTATTGCTCGGGGACAATGTCAAGCAGATGGATTGTTGGTCACACTTGGGTGACTTACGCCACTGGGCCGAGAATCCAAAGGGTGGACACCCATGGCACTGCGGTCGCTCTTTCCTAGAGAAGATCGTGTGGGCGAATCGCTCCCTTGTCAGAGCCTCAGTGTCCTTTGGATTGCAACGCCAGGCCTCAATTAACCCAGGAGTTCGTAAGCTGCATTGCCAGACGTCCGCAGCGGGCAGAATCGGATTCATGGGCTGTGTGACAGTGCAGGTTTCTGAATGCATCTTGACTTTCTCTAAACCCTAAATGAACCTTGGCCTTGCGTTCAAAAATTTCCAAAAATATTGACTGCATCTGATGGCTATGGACTTTCCCTGACAGGCAATCGGGAGCAGGACACAAAAATTGGAAAGGCTGCTGGACTCCAAGCATTGCTACGGTTGTGCCAGGTCGAGAGGATACGTTCCAAGTCAAGGACTCTCCCAGGGCAGGATGGAAGTATGTGAGCAAGGCTTTCCTTGACGGAAGGGATGTGGGGGAGGACAAGCACGTCAGTCAGGATGTGTCCCTGTTCCTTGACTTGCAGAAGACATTGCAGGACAGGAGTATCTCTGTGGCATCATTCCATTTTGTCGTCCCTTGCACAGTGTGGAAAAAGGTCCACGTCTGGAAAAGGCGTCC